>NW_025215077.1:4411-26950 GCF_004010195.1 Chiloscyllium plagiosum | reverse complement strand
CCCAGAACTTCGTGGAAAGCTCGGGATTGATCTCTAAGTCTTTTGATGATATATGTGTCTCGTCGATGCCAGAGGTTTGGAGTCAAAAGACTGGATGGCTGCTAACATAGCCAAGATTAGAGTGGTGCTGATGGAGGTCTTTTGCCCGAAACGTCGATTTTCCTGCTCCTCGGATATTGCCTCACCTGCTGTGCTTTTCTAGCACCCCTCTAATCTCGACTCTGATCTCCAGCGTCTGCAGTCCTCACTTTTGCCTGGCTGCTAACATCGTGTCATTATTTAAGAAAGTAAGAAAAAAAACATGGAATTATAGACTGGTGAGCCTGAAATCAATGATGACGATATTGTAGGAGGGACTATAAGGGAAAGGCTCTATATATATCTGTAAGAGCCAGCAATGAAGAGGGTTTGTCCGTGGGAAATCGCGTTTCACCGACTTGTTGATTTTTTTGGAAGAAGTGATTAAGGTGATTTTTGAAGGCAGGGCTTTCGATATTGTCTTCATGGATATCAGTAAGACATCGACATGGTTCTGCATGCTAGACTAGTTAGCAAGTTTAGACTGCTTGAAATCCAGGATGAGCTAGCAAATGAGATTAAAAAAATTCCATGAAGGTTGAAGACAGCACGTGCAGGTTTGTTTACTAAAATTGGAGACCTGTGTCCAATGGCGTGCCACAAGGATGAATAGTTTATACACTGCCATTTATTAATCGACTGGGACAAGTTTTATGTGTTGAGTCTGTGGGATGACCTCTTAGAGTGTTATGCCATCATAAGCGGGATAAATAAGGAAATTTATCAACAGCTTTTTCCCAGTGTGGCAAGGTCAAGAATTAGAAGACAAAGATTTGAGGAAGGGGGGGAAAGATTTAAAAATGGGAAATGAGGCGCAACTTTTTTACACATAAGGTGTTGTACGTGTAGAGTGACCAACCATAAGAGGGTGTGGAAGCAGGTAAAACTCACAATTTAAAAGGCATTTCGATGTGTACATGCATAGAATGCTTTCAGACATGTATGGGCAATGTGCTGACAAACGGGACGAGATAAATTTCTGATATCGAGTCGGCATGGACAAACTCGACCGAAGAGTTCTTTTTTGCTGTGCTGTACATCTCTGAGGCACTATTCTCTCCTGAGTGTGTAACAAATGAACAGGAAGAAATCATTCAGCATCAGAAATCTGTCAGTCAGCTTGCTTGATGAATTACTGAGAGTAAAATACAAAAGTACAACATTTAGATTTTGAAGATGTGTTACAAAAGCAGGAGAAAGGTTTTCAGTCAACAGAAGCTGTGAGGAAAGTGAAGAGACCAATTAGTTCATGAATTCCACTCGAAAGGAGCAGCAGGATAGCACAAAGCTGATGGAGCCCGTTATTCAGGAGAAGCAGGAGAGCCAACAGGTATTGGAGCATTTTACTCACGAACAGGAGGAGGACATCTATTTTCACAAGCATGGGGCAGAGGAAAAGGAGGCAGTCATTCATCTGCCCAAGACTAGGAGACAGGAACAGGAGGCAGTCATTCAACGGCTCGAGGTTGGGATAATGGAACAGAAAGGAGTCATTCAACTTCTCGACACGGGGACAAAGGACAGCAGGCAATCATTCAACTGCTCGGGACGAGTACAAATGAACAAGAGGCATTTATTCAACTGCTCGACACTGGGACACAGCGACAGGAGGCTGTCATTCATCTACTAGAGACTGGTACACGGGGACAGGAGGCAATCCCTCAACTGTTCGAAACTGGTACACAGGAACAGAAAGCAGTAATTCAGCTGCACCAAACTGGGTTACGGGGACAGGAGGCAGTCATTCAAATGTTTGAGTGTGGGGCACCCGGAAATCTCGAAGTCAATGAGGCCCCAGGATACCGATACACAGGAAGGGAAATCAAGGTAGTAGTTTCATGATTAATGCTCGGCCCTCAATGAGTGTGTGGAGAAGACATACCTTGCATATCAGGTGCATGGTTCTCTGAAAGTGGTGTTGCAGATAAACAGGGCAGTGAATAAGGCTTTTGGCACACTGGCCATCATCAGGACATTGAGTATAGAAGTTGGGATGTTTTGTTGCAGATGCACAGGACGTTGGTAAGGCCTCAGTTGCTCAGGGGAATCTTCGGCTTATTGAGCTGAATCTAATAATAATTTAGCTCAGTGACATTTTCACTGAATTTGACAGAGGAATTGCCTGCATCAAGCTGAGCTAGTTTCCTGGTGTTACCATATTGAACTCACCTCATTAACTGTCTACCCCACCCCATGGTGTTCCTAAATTCAATGCCAGCTGCATCTCCACCCATCATGCTGGAGGTACTCACCATTACCCAGATGGCGCTGGACTTTCTGTGATTCCAGGCACAGGTATCATCTTTAAAAGACCAGTGAGCACACCGTTGAGATTTCTCAGTTCAGAGCTGCCCTGCACAGTTTACCCCGACGATGGTAGATAAGGGGCAATTACACCACTGTTTGTTGACAGGGGTGTGGAGGGCCTGTGGATGGGCTAGTACAGAGGGGACAATTCGCTTACTGGGGGGGGAGTGCGGGCAAACTACAAGACCTATCAGACCCATGGTCTGAGCTCACAACGCAGCTCAGTGCAGTATCTGCGGTCTGAATATATGTCCAGCAATACACGACAAGAATCAGAAAACTTCTCCACTCTGTCAGGATAAATGCCACTATATTCGCTCTGCCCTCTCTAACTCACAGCATGTCTGTCATCGTGCTTAACCCCGAACAAGACCCATGCTCACTGTTGCAGGCAGAACCACTCTCACTGCTGCAGACAGGATGTCCTCTCTCTCTGTCTTGCTTTTGTAATACCCCCTAAACTGTTAGAGAATGTTGTGAAGAGTGCCGATGAGGGAATGCCCCAAATAATGCTCCAATGTTTATTCCACCCCCTGTGTTCCTGTCACTGACCAGTTGACACTCAGGCACCTTTACCAAGGTGTTCATCGAGGATGTGTTCGGGAAGCATTTCCCACGTGGACTGACTCTCCAATATATTCGATCAGGTTTATCCTTTCAAGTAATAGTAAGCATGCTTTACACAGACCAATCAAAAATCAAAACGTGTTTTATAGTTTTCGAAATCCAATCGCAGTTAGTAATCGTCTCCCACTCAGTTGGCTTGATGGCTGGTTTGTCATGTAGAGACAGGTCAAATTCACTGATTGAATTCCCCAAACTGACTGAGGTTACCATTAACAGGCCGCTTTATCAACCTCATTCCTCCCCCGAAATGTTCTGATCCTTAATTTAAACGACCATTTGTGGTCTCTCGAATGAGAGTCCTTCGGGACTCTCTATCAATGTTAACATTTTAATTTTTAAAATGTTTTTTATTGAGAAAGATATTTATTAATTTTATAATAAACCAATAACATCACAACTGAAAAACTGTACAAATTGAGCAGCTTTACACCAATGGGCATGTACATACAAAGCAGCAAGGTAAACACAGCTTTCGGATAGAAGAAAAACAAAAATAAATAAGCGATAAATAAATAATGGAGCTCAGCAAAACGACATGATAGCTCTCGTTCTTCGAGGGCTTTACATAGTTTACATTCATACGTTCGTAATTCTTCCTGTCTGTATATTAAATTCATTAGAAAAGACCGTCATGGCCATACAAAAGCCCTGATTAGAGTGGAAGATAAGCCTGTATCTACTTGTGAGAAAGTCCAAAGTGATATGTTCCATCACCAGCTTACGCCAACCTTACAGATCAGAAGGGTTTTCAGACACCTAACAGAACATAATATTTTTTCTACCACAGAAAGTAATGATGCTATCTTTTTTTCTCCCCAATGCACATCTGCAGAAGGTACCCTGGAAAGGCACTGGAAAGGACAAACCGGGTCCTTCTCCAATTCGATCCGCAAGACCCCCTCTATCACACCGAAAACTGCCCTCCAATGTATATGAAGCCTGTGGCAAGGCCTCATTCTGTATTTAGGACATGTTGACGATAACCCCACTTTGAAGTATGAGAACCACTCTTGGCCAAATAGACTCGATGAAGCAGCTTTATCTGCATGGAATGGGTCCTATTACATATTAACATCCTTTTAGTATTTTTACAAATATCCTTCCAGGTCTCCCAAGAGATCTGAACACCAACTCGCTTTCTTTGACATCACAAAGCCGCACAGTCCACTCTCCAACTAATGATATATTGGACTCGCTGAGAGTGCGATCTTAGCATTAAGCACCCTCTTCTCTGTAAAGGATCTGTCAGGCTCCATTAATGGTGTTGTTCTTTTTTGAAAAAAATCTCAGATGTGCAAAAAAGGAAGAGGTCTGCATAACGTAGTCCATACTTGCCAATTATTTGATAAAAGGACATCATTGTGTCACCCGCAAATACTGCACGGTAGATCAATGGTTAGGACTGCTTATTCACAGCACTAAGAACTCGAGTTTGATTCTTCCCTTGGGGGACTGTCTGTGTTCAGTTTGTAAGTTTTTGCAGTGTCTGTGTGGATTTGATTCAGTTTCCTCCCACAGTCCAAAGATGTGCATGTTAGATGAATTTGCCACGCTAAATTGACCATAATGTCCAGTGATGTATAGGACAGGGACATTAGTCATGGTAAATATAGGATGATACTGGAATCGGTCTGGGTGGGATACTCTTTCGTGTGTGTGTGGACTTGTTGAGCCCATTGGCCTGAATCCACACTGTAGAGTGTTTTCTGATTCTAAATCTGCCATGCAAGATACATGTACGCTGCCCATAGTTTAAACCCAGAATCCATTGTTACTGGTTAAAAACCCTGTATACCAAGTATAGGGGGAAGAAATGTGCTTTTGGGTGTGTTGTCCTAGAGATGACGCATTGCCTTCCATGCTGTAACAGTACTGATAATTCTTGAGTAATGACAATACTCCTTAACTTTCATGGTTTTTTTCTAAGAACAACAGACTAAGAATACAGCACTTTACCTGAGATGCTTCGATATCTAACCATATTGACGCCGAGTCCTCTCAGGACCAGTTACTAACATAGGATAAAAAAGGGCTTAACTGTTAGCTTTTAATATGTGGGGGAGCCTCATCCCCCAGTCCGTGGGACAGTTGAAATTTTGTTATCTCGATAAAGTATCAAATACAATGCCAAATTAAAGAGCTAAACTAGACATTGAGTTTCCTAAATATTTGCCTGGGAAACATCAAAGGAAGCATTCGCACGGGGGAGAACAAATGAGGAAGGACCATCATTTTAACTGGATCTATACGACCTAACAAGATATTAGAAGTGCCTCCCGTCTTCGAAGGTCTTGTTTCAATTTTGACAAAAAATGGGCAACTTTCACGTAAAATGAATGGTCGAATAGCAATGAATGCACCTAAATAGAGGCTGCCTTTAAAACGAAATCGTCATTCAACCACGGCATCGGGTATTTCCCTAAGACCACCAGATGGCATGGCCATCGAAATTGTAAAATTAATCTTACAGCTGGAAAAGGCGCCAAACGAATTGATGCGTTGCATCAAGTGAGGTACGAATACTGGGGGATTTGATAAAAAGATAAGAGCATCATCTGCATGCAATGTAATCTTATTTGACTTTTACCAAATGTCTGGGCAGATATGTTGGGGTGCCGACGGGTGTCCTCATCCAATGGCTCTATCAACATTGTAAACAACATAGACGAAAGGATACAATATTATAGATTGCCTATAGAAACATTAAAATTAGTGGATCGCTCACCTTTGGTGAGAACAGCGGCCAGAGGAACCTTGTAAAGGACCATCACCCACGTGATAAAAGCTTCGCCTCGACCAATCTGTTGTAATGCATAGAAAACATACCACCACTGAAACCAACCAACTGCCTTCTCTGCATCGAAAAATACCACTAATCGTTGTTGACACGCTTGAATCATATTGAGTAATCGCATAATAATGTTGGAAAATCTGCAGTCCATTGTAAAGCCCGGGTCGGCCTCCACCAGTGACACTATCACCAATGTGAAAAACAATGGTGAATGAGGACAACTATGTCGACTGCCTCTAGAAATATGGAAATTACTGGGTCGCACATCAATTGTGAGAACCGCTTCCAGAAGATCGCTATAAAGCACCCTCACCCACTTCATAAAACTTCACCTGGACCAAACTGTTTTAATGTATAGATGACACGTGACCACTCAGCCCAATCAAATGCCTTCTCTGCATCAAAGCAGACCTTGAAGCCCTTTACAAATTGATGTTGACACGCTTGCATCACATTGAGTAATCTCCTAACATTATTGGAAGAATAGCCATTTGTCGAGTCAGTCTGGTACTCTTTAACAATGGAAGGTAGCACTGTTTCCCGGCTAAATGCAAGGGTCTCAGATAGGATTTTAAAATCGCCAGTTCATCGTGACATGGGCCTATAAAATTCACAGCCCTCTATGGTCTTCCCTTTCTTCAGAATAAGAGATATATTTTCCTCTTTTAAGGATGGTGATAGGCAGAATGATTTTATGAGTGACTGAACATGGCCCTGACAACATTCATTGGGAAGGCGGTCACGATTGGGCGTTTTTCCACTCTGATGTTGGTTCACAGCGTCCTGCAACTTCAGCACTGGCAATGATGCATTAATGCAGACACTTCTTCAGAGGTTATTCATGGAAGATCCAAGTTCTTGAAAAAATACTCCAACTTAATTAATCTATCCTCACAAAGTTCAGTCTGATATCGGTCGGAGTTAAGTGACCGAATTGCTGCATTTATCTTTTTGGAATCGCAGGTAAGGGTCCCCGTACCTTTCCTAATTGAGGTAATGACTTGGGAGGCGCTCCTTTTCCTGGAAAGATTCGTTCAACACTTGCCCGGCTTATCACCATTCTCAAACAATCTTTGTTTCACAAAAGAAAATTCCTTCTTGGCTCTGTGAGTGAGCATGGAATTCAATGTAGACGGAATCATTGTGATCATCTGTCGCTCAGCCACCGAGGGTTGATCAAAGTCTGCCCTCTCTCCAGCACACAACCTTGTCTCGAGCAACTGCTGCTGCTCCCCATTCTGCAGCTTCCAAAAAAAATAACTATTTCCTTGTCAGAAACCTGAGCTGTTTCCCATAGAGTGGATGGATTACTGGCGAAATCTGAATTAATGCGTCAGGAAGTTCTGGAATCGTTATAGAAATAGACGGTGAACCTATAACCCTTCAGGACAAAGGGATCAGTTTGCCAGTGTCTCTACACTGTTATATTGTCCATACTCTTAGCCAATAAGTATACCACTGCATGGTTAGAAATGGCAATATTCCCAATTGCACAGGACACCCTCGAATCTGAGATTGCTGCAGGGTCTGAGAAAGTGCTCAAACCTCCTTTGACATTACTGCAGGTTAGAGAAGAAAGTAAAATCTCGACCTGGGGGCTGGAGATTCCTCCAAATATCTGCCTGCTCTAGTTCCACACACAAATTTACGAATTAATTCGTTTGCAAAGAGGGTATTGGGAGCCTTTGGGCGTCTGTCAACCGTGAGGTCCACAAGACTATTGACATCGACTTGTACATCAATGTGTGGCGATGCAAGATTACTTCATTTGAAAATACATCTACCAGGAATTTAATGGGGTGTGCCGCAGCAAATAAACTCTCGAAATACCGTATTATTTCCCATATATCAAGTCTTTGAGGATTATGACCTTTCTCTGAATGTCTTGTACTATCTAACTGTTTAAATAGAAGATTCGTCCTATGAAGTATGGCTTCTCCGCTACTCGTGATATTCAAAGAAGTGAAATAGACTCTATCAAACCCACGCTGCTGTAAATTCAAACGTTCTTGTCATCAAGGTGCGTTTCCCGCAATAGAGCAATATCAACCCTCACCTTTTTAAGAGGAGAGAGTAACTTTTTCCTCTGAACTGGCGAATGGCTCCACTTAATGTTCCAGGTACACAATTTCAGTACATCATTGGGAAGAACACGCTGTCACAACATTTGAAATCCAGAGAGGGAGAACTCCAACAACAAATCGCCGAGCATAAATGAAAAAAAAGAGCCTAAAAACTACACAGACTAAATCTACAACAATTAACATGCTCTCAAAACCTGCCAAAACTACTTACATACAAAACCATAAATGCCCCCTATGGTGTGCTTAAGCCCGTTTTTGTAATTAATTGCCCTGGATACCACCTTGGTAGCGAGGCAGAATATAAAGTTTTGGGGTATATGAATGCCCCCAGTGCGCAGTGGCTTCTAGCCACTGCGCACTGGGGGCATTCATATACCCCAAAACGGGCTTAAGCACACCATAGGGGGCATTTATTCATCACAGCCACATTGATAACGACCACCAGCTTGCGCCACACCCAGAGGAAGTTAAACATGAACATGCTCCCCATTCCTGACTATAACATAACATTGGTTGATAACAGAAAAATCCAGCAAACATTCTTTCAGAATGAAAAACATGGTTATCTGTATTTTTAATTCATCCAACACATCGCAAAGTGTGCACAAAGGTTTCGCTTTCACTGGAGAGTCAAGTAAGTTCGAGGATCTATTGAGGAGAAAGTGAGGTCTGCAGATGCTGGAGATCAGAGCTGAAAATGTGTTGCTCGAAAAGTGCAGCAGGTCAGGCAGCATCCAGGGAACAGGAGAATCGACGTTTCAGGCATAAGCCCTTCTCGAGGACCTACTGAAAGTTATATAGAGCACCGCTCGGTACCTGAAGGAATACTGAATCCCGAGTTCCCTTAGTTCTCTTGATAACATCGATAAACTTCCTTTTTGAATCACTGCCATAGAAAATTCCCGAAAGAACATAATCCTGAAGCTCCCGTGAAGTCAACCCGTCCGAAACTTCCACTGGGTGTTGAAAGCTTCTGTATCTCTTTGTTTGTTCCCGTAACTACGTAATCACACAATGGCAAGGCGAAGGCGCTAATTCGAGCTTGCCTGCGGGCCGTAGCACGATTAGCTGTTTCAATCTTCATCCGATCCGTTTCAGCATCTAATTGAAGGAATCGTGACAGCCAGTTCTCACAAAAACTCACTGGCTGACGGCCTTCCATCCAGTCTAGCAGACCAATGATGAGAATTGTTTTTTCATGCTGCCTCTGTAGCCAAGGTCAATTTATTCAGTTAAGTAACTGGCCTCTTTTTCAAGGGTTTAGGATCTGCTCCTCAGAGGGATCGATCTCAGTCTCTGCCGCTTCAATTCTTCGTTTGCCTTTTTCCGTTCTGTTTCCAAGGCTTTCAGTTTGCTGCTCATGTCTTTGGAGCTTGACTGAGAACTGGGTCTAGCCTACTGCTGAACATGTTTTCATTTATGGCTTCAATCATTTCACGCCTCTTTGTGAAGTCCATAATCTAGGCTAGTAAGGGATCGATCCATTGAATAAGCAGAGTCGATTGTCGCTGCAGCTGCAGGTACAACCATTGCTTCTGACGGGTGCCTCGGGCGTTGGTATTTCCTTCATCCTTTGCCGTGTTTTGTCATTTCCACTGAACAAGGTTAAATTGGGAGGTGGAGTGAGTTAGCCGCAATCAAAGCCTGTGCTTTGATTGCGGCTACCTGGGATCACACACCCCCCAAAAAAATGTTTTATTACCTCTTCGTTTTGCACTGGATGATGTGGAGCCTTCTCATTTGGTACCAATGTCAACATATTCTACAACACTGCACATTTAAGTCCACTCCCCGTAAATTCTTGACTTCTTTACGATTAATGAATCTTGCCTCAAAAATATTCAATAAATATACCTCCAAGACTCTGTGAGGAAGACTGTTATAAAGGCTCACAACACTCTGAGAAAATTAAAGTAAACGTACTATTCGGTGTGTGAAGTTATACTTTGTTGTGTGTACTTACCTGAGAAAGTATATAGTTACATTGAAAGCATTTCAGAGATGTTTCCCTTCACGTATTCTGGAGAAGAATGGTTTATATTATGGAGGCTTTAAAAGGTTACTCTTGTAATGAGAGGTAATCTTATTCTTACATACAAGACCTTGAGCAGAGTGGATCAGGTATTTACCCACGGGGTGTTCGTATAGTCAAAATCTATTGTAATTCTAAAAGAACCTATGCAGTGTGGAAGCAGGACAGTCCGCCACATTGAGCCCACAGGGACCCAACGAACAGCATTTCACCCAGAGCTGCTCCTCCACCCTATCTTTGTAACCCTACACCTTCCATGAGTAACCCACCTAAGATACACATCCCTGAGAACTATGGACAATTTATCATGGCCAATTCACTGTAATGTGCATGTCTTTGGACTGCGGAAAGAAACTGAACCATTTGAACGAAAAATCCACAGAAACTGATAGATTGTGCAAACTTCACATAGCGGCTCGCCCGATGTTGGAAATGAACCGAACTCCTTGGTGGTATAAGGCAGCAATGTTGACCACAGATCCACAATGCTCCTCCTTTAGGTTCTAACATATACTTGTGGTTGACTATAAAAACCTGCCTGATTGTTCTTTTCACTGAACCTGACCCAGTCTGAGTCCTTTTTTCATTGGTCACGTCATCAAACTGGCTATAATTAAAATCTGTTGCGATCAGTGGAGGAGTGGAATTTGAAAATGAAACAGTGACACTCTGAGTCAGAACAGAGTAGAAATTCACAAATTGGGAATTCAGTCAGTTGGTAATTCTCCTTCCCAGAAATTTGTGTTGGTCGGAAATTTAAATTCTATCGAAGCTGAGTTCATTTGTTTATTGATAGACAGGTGATTGAGGGACAATGATGTATTGACAGAACAGTGCATCGGGGAGCACAAAGAGATGAGCCATGACCATATTTACTGGTAGAGGCGTGTCAAAGGATTGAATTTGATGCCCCTCAATCCCATGTTCTGATGTTCCAATTAGCCCGAAAAACCCGGTACACAGGATTTCCGTCGACAAGACAGTAGACGACACCGATTAGGTATTGTTTGGAAAATGTGCTTAGAATGTCTAGGCTGAGGTATGAGTCGGACCACACCTAGAATATCATGAACAGTGTGAGCGCCCAAAGGAAAGATATTCTTTCATTGGAGGAGGGTCAGAGAATTTTCACTCGGCTAATCATGGGAATGAAGGGGTTTTCTGATGACAAGAGTTGGAACATATTAAGGTTGAACACATTGACATTTGAAAGAATGAGCGACCATCTTTATGAAAGATCCAAGGTTCTGAAGGGCTTTGACAAGGTAGATGCTGGGAAGAGAGAATATAGAACAGGAAATCACATCAATAGGCCATTTCGTTCACCATAGCTTTACCGACCATGATGTCATTCCAAATTAATCCCATCGGCCTGCATGTGGTCCATACCACTCCATTCTCTGCTCGTTCATGTTTCTATCTAAATGACACTTCAAAATGCTGCTAAGATGTCCGCTTCAACCACCTTACGGGTTGCTTCGCCCCAATTTAGACAAAAATATCTTTATTCAGTCATTTCGTTTAAAATTTCTCACTCTCATCTTAAACTGATACGTCCTATTATATTACATTTCCACAATGGCAAAGAAATTCCGACTATCCACATTATCCACGCCTCATGTGATGCTATAAACCTGTATAAGGTCGACCCTCCAACTCCGACACTCAAGCAAAACATTCAAGTACGTTCAAACTCTCCTTATCTTTAACACATTCTCATCGAGGCAAAATACTAGTAAAACTCTTTTGCATCCTCTCCAAAGCCTCCACATCCTTCCGATAGTGGGGCTATGAGAATTGCACACAACATTGCAATAGTGGCCGATTTGAAGTTTTATTATGTCACAACATGACGTACAAATGTCTAGACTCAACGTTGCGACCGAGGAAGGGAAGCGTACCATACTGATTCCTTATTATCTATCCTGCTGTGCTGTTATTTTCGGAGAGCTATGGATTTTCATCCATGATCCCACTGTATATGAATATTCCTTCGAGTCAGGTCATTTGCAGTGCAATTTTCTCTTGTATTTGACTTCCCAAAATGCATCACCTCACATTTCTGCCGATGAAATAGAATTTTCCATTTCTCTGTCCAGCATTCCATTTGATCAACATATTGCTGAAAACTTCAACATATATCCTCACTGCCCACTATTTCCCTCAAATATCACTAATTAGAACATGCCTTTCCAAATGTCGACGGCAAAATTACCAATCAGGTTCTGAAATTTGTGTTGGTCGGAAATTTAAATTCTATCGAAGCTGAGTTCATTTGTTTATTGATAGACAGGTGATTGAGGGACAATGATGTATTGACAGAATAGTGCATCGGGGAGCACAAAGAGATGGGCCATGACCATATTTACTGGTAGAGGCGTGTCAAAGGATTGAATTTGATGCCCCTCAATCCCATGTTCTGATGTTCCAATTAGCCCTAAAAACCCGCTACACAGGATTTCGGTCGACAAGACAGACGTCACCGATTAGGTATTGTTTGGAAAATGTGCTTAGAAGATCTAGGCTGAGGTATGAGTTGGACCACACTTAGAATATCATGAACAGTGTGAGCGCCCAAAGGAAAAATATTCTTTCATTTGATGAGGGTCAGAGAATTTTCACTCGGCTAATCATGGGAATGAAGGGATTTTCCGATGACAAGAGTTGGAACATATTAAGGTTGAACACATTGACATTTGAAAGAATGAGCTACCATCTTTATGAAAGATCCAAGGTTCTGAAGGGCTTTGACAAGGTAGATGCTGGGAAGATAGAATATAGAACAGGAAAGCACATCAATTGGCCATTTCGTTCACCATAGCTTTACCGACCATGATGTCATTCCAAATTAATCCCATCTGCCTGCAGGTGGTCCATACCACTCTTTTCTCTGCTCGTTCATGTTTCTATCTGAGTGACACTTCAAAATGCTGCTAAGATGTCTGCTTCAACCACCTTACGGGTTGCTTCGCCCCACTTTAGACAAAAAAGATCTTTATTCAGTCATTTCGTTTAATATTTCTCACTCTCATCTTAAACTGATACGTCCTATTATATTACAGTTCCACATTGGCAAAGATATTCCGACTATCCATATTATCCACGCCTCTTGTGATGCTATAAACCTGTATAAAGTCGACCTTCCAACTCCGACACTCAAGTAAAACATTCAAGTACGTCCAAACCCTCCTTATCGTTAACACATTCTCATCGAGGCAACGTACTAGTAAAACTCTTTTGCATCCTCTCCAAAGCCTCCACATTCTTCCAATAGTGGGGCTATGAGAATTGCACACAACATTGCAAAAGTGGCCGATTTGAAGTTTTATTATGTCACAACATGACGTGCAAATGTCTAGACTCAACGTTGCGACCGAGGAAGGGAAGCGTACCATACTGATTCCTTATTATCTATCCTGCTGTGCTGTTATTTTCGGAGAGCTATGGATTTTCATCCATGATCCCACTGTATATGAATGTTCCTTAGAGTCTGGTCATTTGCAGTGCAATTTTCTCTTGTATTTGACTTCCCAAAATGCATCACCTCACATTTCTGCAGATGAAATAGAATTTTCCATTTCTCTGTCCAGCATTCCATTTGATCAACATATTGCTGCAAACTTCAACATATATCCTCACTGCCCACTATTTCCCTCAAATATCACTAATTAGAACATGCCTTTCCAAATGTCGACGGCAAAAGTACAAATCAGGTTCTGGAAATTTCCATCTTACTTAATAATGAAAATAACAAGTAGCAATTACTGCACTGATCCTTGCGAATCACGACTGGCCACAAATCTTCAATTAGAAATGCACCACTCCACATTCCTTACCCTCAAAAATTAACGTTGCCACTTCCTTTGTTTCCTTGTGCAAAAATATGTAATCGGGAGCATAAAATGCCCAGAAAGAGCTCACTCTTTCAAGATGGAGACGAAGAGTAATTTCTTTTTTTCAGATGGTAAAGAATCTGTGGTAATTCCTCACTGCAAAGGGCTGTCGAGGCTGGGCCATTAAGTATATTTAATAAGGGGTCGCGTTTTTTCAGGAAGCAATGTGGGAGGAGGTGTAGTCTTGGTAGCTGTGGGACTCTGCGGATTTGTATAGATGTATGTGGTTAGTTGGTCGCCGGAGATGGTGATGGAAGGTCCAGGAAAGGGTGGGTGATGGGCGAGATTAGTCAGGTGAACCCCGATCTCTTATTACAAGCCCACCGACTTCCACAGCTACCGGAGTTACGCCTCCTCACATCCGACCTCCCTTATTCCCAATTCTTCCGCCTCTGCCGCATCTGCTCCCAGAATGACTAATTTTACCTCAGAATGTCCCAGATAACCTCTTTCTTTTGAAATAGTAACTTCCATTTCCTCAGGATTAATGATGCGCTCCAGTGCATCTTCTCTACGTCAAGCACCACTGCCATTGAACCCCACCAGTGCAAATGCAACAAGGTCAGTATCCCCGGTCCTCAGCTTCCACACCATCAACCTCCACAAATATTGTCTCATTCTCCGTGACTTTCTACACCTCCAAACTGACCCCTCCACCAAAGATATATGTTCCTCGTTGTTCCAATCAGCGTCCCAAAGAGACTTTCCCCTCCGTGACTCTCTTGTCACGTCCACGCCCCCCACCAGCGCGCACACTACTCCTGACACCTTGCCCTGTCACTGCAGGAATTGGAACACTTGTGCCCACGCCACTCGTCTCACCTCAATCCAAACGCAACACAAGGATCGTGTCACCTCCTTCAAAAATTTATCTCTACCTCTACCAATGTCATCTGCAGCAAGCGATGCATCCGATGTGGTCTCCTCTACATCGGGGAGAAAGGATGCCTTCTTGCAGATCGTTTCAGAGAACATCTCTGTGGCACTCACACCCACCAACCCCACCACTCCTTGGCTGAACATTTCAACACTCCTATCAAGGACACACAGGTCCTGGGCCTCCTCCACTGCCAAACCGACACCAACTGACGCCTGGAGGAGGAACACCTCATATTCCGCCTTGGGACCCTGCAACCACACCGGCTAAATATGGATTTCAACAGCTTCATCTTTCCCCACGCCCACACGTTATCCGAGTCCCAAGCGGCCCATTCGGCACTGTCCTCCTCATCTGCCCACCAATTCATGCTCTGACCAACCACCTTATCCCTCACCTTCATCCACCTATCCCTTTCTCAGCCACCTTGTCGCCAATACCACCCTCTCATTTTCATCTCTCAGCACCCGGCCCACAAGCCTCATTCCTGATAACGGGCTACTGCTGGAAACATAGATTCTCCTGCTCCTCGAATGCTGCCGGAAATGCCTTGCTTCCCCAGCAAACACACTCGCGACTCTGACCTGCAGCATCTGCAGTCCTCACTTTCTCCTGTGTTCTCTAAAAGACCTCTTCACTATATGTTACTCCCTCAGTTTTAATGTCATCTGGAAACTTGCTAGTCAGGCAACTTATATCTTTCTCCAAAAATGTACGTACATCAAATAAAATGGTCCCAGCACCAATCCCTGTGGGACATTATTAGTCACAGTTCTCCATTTTGAGTAACTCGATTCCACTATTCGTTTCTGTCTCATGTTTCAAAGCTATCTCTCTCTCCATTGAACTATTACACGCTTGACCCCTTGCGAATTGCCCTTGTCCACCAGGGAATGACATCAAGCGCCATACTGAAGTCCACGTACATGACATTTGCAGCCCTTCCCTCGACATCAACTTTGTCGCTTCCTCAAAGAATTCTATTAAGTTTGTAAGACATGACATCCTCTGCAAAATAACATGTCGCCTTACACTGATAAGCCTATTTTCCTCCAAATGGTAATAGATCCTACCCTTCAGTATCTCAGCCAGCAATTTTCCTACCACTGACGTCAGACTCACCAGTTAATAACTACCTGGATCATTCCTGTGTCCTTCCTTAACAAGGGGCAATATTATCAATTTTCCAGTTCTTCGGACCACACCCGTATTAAAGAATGCTGGAAAAAATATATGTAAAAACTCCAGCTATTTCCTCTCTCTGGTCTCTCATTAACCTGCGATAGATCCCGTCCGGACCTCCGCATGTGTCCACCTTCATGCCTTTCAGAATACCAACATTTCTTCCATCCTTATGCCGACTTGCCCGAGAGTAATCAAAATCTATTCCTAACCTTAACAACCGTCATTCCCTTCTCCCCGGTGAAAACGATGCAATGTACTCATTAAGAATAACATGCATTTCCATTGACTCCAAATATACCAATTTTGCTTTGCCCTTGCTGGGTCAATCCTTATTCTAGTTGCACGCTTTTTCCTTTTATATGAGTAAAAAGAATTGAGATTTTCCTTTACCGTGCATGTCTCATGGCCCCATTTAGCCTTCTTAATTAATCGTTTCAGGTTGGTCATACATTCCCGATATTTTTGCAAACCTTCGTCTGTCTTCAGTCGCCTAAACCCTGTGCACGCTTCCTTTTTCCTCTTCGCTCATGCAACAATTTCACCTATCATCCTTTGTTCCCTAATCTTGTCATTTCTATCCCTCATTTTCACAGTAACCTATCTCTCCTGAACTCGAATCAACCTCGCTTGAAAAGACCTCTCACATATCAAACACGGAATTACCTTCAAACGGCTGCTCCCAATTTCTCTTCTCCATCTCCTCCCGAGTTTCGGTATTATTGGATATCTCCTAATTTAGCAGCTTCATTTTGGTCCACACTGGTCTTTGTCCATAAGTATTGTAAATCTTACGGTATTGTGACCAATATTCCCAAAGTCATTCCCTACTGAAACTTCAAACACCTGCCCAGACTCATTCCCGAAAACCAGGTTCATTGCAGCCCCTTCGCAAGTTGGACTAGTTACATACTGCGAGAGAGAACACTACTGGATGCTCCGTACAAATTAATCTCCATCCATACCTCCACCGCTACGTAAATACCATTCAATCTGGAAAACTAAGATCTCCTAACGCCACCACGCTGTTGCTCCGACATCATGTCATAATCCATTGAAATATGCTTCTCCATCCCGCTTACCTCCCTTTACTTCCCGCCCGAAGCATCGATATCTGAGGATATTTTGATGCCAAAAATAACCTTTGGGCAACCAAGTCTCACGAATTGCAATAGCATTTAAGAAGGTTGGGAAGGCATTTGCTGTAATTGCTCAGATCTTCAGTCATAGGAATTGGGACATCATGTCAAAGTTGTACATGACAATGGTGAGGCGTCTCCTGGAGTACTATGACAAGTATTGGTTACCGTGTTATATTGAGGATATTTTAGGTTGTGGAGGGTTCAGAAGAGATTTAGAAGGCTGTTTACATGAAAATTGCGTTTGAATCAAATCCAATAGAACAGCTCAGTTTCAGTCAGCAGGGTCAGCAGTATGCATCTTTCTGCAAAGTTTGCTTTGTTAAAAAATGGCTTCCACAGACATGTGTCAAATCTGGTGAAATTTTCTTCCATAATCCCGCAGCACTTTTTGGGCAGAACAGATTAGAGCTGTCAGCAAAAGGAGGCATATACTCAGAGCAGGGTGATTTTTCAGGGGTGGAGGTGAGAGATCGGGCAGATCATCCTCAGATTCAGAAAGGAAAGGGGCAGAAGGTTGCACGGATTGGGAATCATCATCGGGGGTTTCATCAGCAAGGGAAAATCGATGCACCTGCGAGTTCACTGGAGAGGATGGCGACAACAGTGAACCGAATCAAACATGGGATTGTGTGTAGATTTACGTCGATTTCTCGTCCAGAAATTTCAACTGCAAGGGAAAGCTGCAAGTCGCTCAAATTCGATATTGGCTCAATGGTGTGAATTTGGACCGGATGGGGATATGGGTGCATGCCCATCAGCTAGAGTTCTTGAAATTTTGTGCACAAACTAAAGTATGTGACTCCTGTTGTTTGGAGGTTATCAGGTTATCTATTGTGTCCCAATTCATCATAGTTAGTGAAGGAAAGAAAATAAAGAATGTAGTGAAAGGCAAAGAGATCAGACTGAGCCATTCTCGGTAGGAGGCTGAACCGATATCTCTTCAGGACCTTCTGGTTTTCCTCCGGGGTTTCACACTCTTTTGCATTGCATCGCGTGCGTCCTTTTCGGCCTCCAACTGACCTTGCCTGAAGTACAGATGACCAGAACGTCAAGGCATAGACCTTTTCACCAAGGCTCCAATTGATCCCAGTCATAATTATTTGGCTTGGCGTACATGTGAAATAAACTTTGAAGTGTTTTGGTTAACAGATGCAGGTATTTCCCAATTGTTCAACATTATTGTCGCTGCGGCGTCATTCGGTAGGATTGTTTTCTTTTATCTTCTCAAACATCTGCTATTATTAGACTGCATTCATAAAAATCTATGCAATGTAATCCTATCAATGCAAGTTGGAGACTAGTAAAACTCCCAGGACGTAAGGAATTCGTTCAACAAAAACAGAACATTCCCTTTACAGCATTTGTCTTTTTTTTCCACAAATCAGTCATTCTTCAGCTCTTTATTCAGCCGCTTTCTGAACATCTAGGTGCCACGAAGTTTGTACGTGAGTGAGGAGATCAACTATAACAGGCATCAGCGATTAAGGAACACAAACTTTCGAGCAGTGCCCACCCACATTATGGTTTGAGAATCGAGGGATAACCCTATTTGAAGCCATAGGTTGTGAAATTCAGCAGGGGCTTCCACTATGATTACTGTACTTTATGTAGGTCTGAATTGCCCGTCCTTATCTTGTCTCTAACCGGGTTTTGCTGGACAACCAATTGGACGAGAAGAGTGGAGTGTAATGTTGCCTGCTTGGCAGCAGCGACTGCCCGCTCTTTTCCTTTCGAGACTGCATCAGTTACCTCAGCGTGAGTCGAAGATTTTAATAACCGCCAGGCTGGTTGGACAAACCAGGATTACTTAAAGGATGTCCCTTGGAGGTTAAATTCAGTGAGTTCCCACAAGTCTCTGTTATCGTGGGTCACATCAAAAATACCACGACAACCATTGTATATGCACAGAATTTCTCCTTGCTAGCATGTGAGCATACCGATCACGAGGTTATCTCCAAGTGTACATTCAGGACGCATCGCCCCCAAAGTGGTTATATTTCCACAGTTAAAGCAAAGGCTCGTCATTCGTTCCAGGAGTCATAGCTGATTTGTCCCCAGTCGTAAAGGTGCAGTACTGAGGCCTGCCTGTCCCCATATTCAGGTTGCCCTTGTGAAAGGGTTGCTCAGCAGTGCTCCCTGGGTGGTCATCGGAGGTTCCTTCCAGCTCCAGTGGCTATCTTGTTCCCAATCAAGCGTCTAACGCATAGTAGACGGTATGCGGGATCATGAGGGCACTGGATATAATCACTTTTACCTATAAGTCGCGTCATGGTTCAGTCTAGTTCTGGCCATCCCAATAGAAAATCATTGTCCATCCCATTTGCGACTGGAAATTCCTGGACTGGTTCATATTGTTTGTCTGGATCATGTCAGTGACAACACGAGGAAGAAGCGTCGGGTGAAACAAAAGTGAATCAGCTTGTCGATTATTTTTCAAATGTGGGCTGTATAACACCTCCCCATAGAGGGACCACTTATTTCAGTTTGATAACACAAACCATTCGGATTCAGGCCACTCCCAGAACTTTGTTGACTTGACAACTGTATCATCCTTTGGACATATTGAGCAAATTGGGCCATATAGATCATGCACTCAGTATCTCGCTATGATTACTCTGATTACCCAGATGGTGGCTAGTTTAGGATAGCTCAGCCCGCTCATTCCCATGATATTAGCCATGAGGACTGGACGCTTTAGTTTCAAAAGAAGGAAGGGTTTGTAATGAGGGAGTGTGCTGGGGACAATGAGGTGATCTTAACGGCTCATTGTGTATCCAGGAATAAAGTCCCCATTCCTCATTCCTATCAGTGTCATCACCATCCTCAAATAGCGGCAGTATGCCAGCCATAGGCTTTGTATTCCTGAAAAGCATAATGTCTTTGTGTTTAGTCAACAGTGCGGTGCTGAAAAGCACAGCAGGTTAAGCAGCAATGGGGAAATGAGGAAACTGATGAAATTCACATTGATGTTATATTGCTGGAGCACCCCAAGGCAGAAGGTGAGGCGTTCTTCCTCCAGGCGTCGCGTGGTGAGGGATTGACGATGGAGGAGGCCTACGATGTCCCCTACAGAGTGCGAGGGGGAGTTGAACTGTTGGCCGGGGGATGGTCAGATTGATTGATGCAGATATCCTAGAAGTGTGATCTGAAGCCCTCTAAATATCGCGTCCTATCTCCCAAAATGGAGGGGACCACATCGGGAGCAACAGACCAAAAATGCATGTGTGGAAGCGTAGGTGAAACATTGATGAATGTGGCAGACTCCTTTTTGGCGTAGAATGAGATGAGTGGGAAGGTGTGTCGCAGATTTTACAACTGCTGCGGTGGCAAAGGAAGACGTTGAAAGGGGTGGGTGAGTTTTTATGTGGACGTGATTCTGATAATGTTGTGGAGGGAACAGTCTTTACGGAAAACAGATATGTTTGTGGAGGAAATTATATCTCTGCTGGTGCGTTCCGTTTGCAGTTGGCAAAAATGATCGAGGATGATGGGATGTCTAAGGAGATTGGTGGTGAGAAGCTGAGTAGTGGGAGGGCGGGTTTCGAGGGTGGAGGTGCGGGATGTGGTTGAGATGCACTGGAGGGAATCATCCCCAACATGGGTGGGAAAATTACTTTCTTTAAAGTAAGAGGCCATCGGGTATGTTCTGTGGTGGAACTTGTCCTCCTGAGGGCAGATGCGGTGGAGGAAGTGCAGTTGCGAACAAAAGATAGCATTTGTGCAGGAGGCAGGGTAGGAGGACGTTTACTCCAGGTAGCTCCCCGAGTCAGTGGGTTTGTGGAAAATGTCAGTGTTTGTTTCGTCACCGTCGGTGGAGATGGTGAGGTCCAGGAAAGGGAGAGTGGTATCTGAGATTGTCCAGATGAATTGAAGTCGTTGTGGAATGTGTTGGTGAATTTAATGAACGTTCAACCTCCTCATGGGAGGACGAGGTGGCGCCGACGCAAGCATCAACGTAGCGGAGGATAATGTGGAGCGTGGTGACGGTGTAACTACGAGAGATGGTATATTTCAATGCCCGACAGAGACAGGCATTGCTGTGGCCCTTGCGGTGCCTATGGCTCCCTCATTCATCTGAAGGAAGTGGGATTCGAATGAGAAATGTTTGAGGATAAGGACCACCTCAGCGAAGGGAATAAACGTTTGGGAGGGTACTGTTGGGGACATCGAGAGGGGGATATCAGAAGGAATGGAGGCCCTGGCCATGACGGGTGGTGGTGTATAGTGACTGGATGTCCATGGTGAAGATGAGGTATTGCGAGTCAGGGAAACTGAAGTCTTGGAGGAGGTCGTGGGCATGGGTGGAGTCGCGAATAGATATGGTGTGTTCCCTGACTGGGGTTGTTTAGAACAGTATGGAGTCATATGGAGATGAATTTGGAGGCGCACGCAAAGGCTGAGATGATAGCTGCTGGGGTACCCAGGCGTGTGGGTCTTAGGATGGAGGAGGAATGTAGCGGTGCGGAGTTCACAGACTGTGAGTTTGGAAGCTGTGGGTGGGAGACCCCCTGAAGTGATGGGTTTGAGTACTGTTTGGGAGATAATGTTTTGGTGATGGGAGGTGAGGTCGTGGTCGATGGGGCAGTAGAAGGAGGTGTCTTTCAATTCAAACCCGGCTTCAGTAGTGTACATGTCAGTGCGCTAAACTACTCCTGCAGCCCGCCTGTCCGCTGGATTGAAGGTGAGTTTAGTGTTGGAGTCGTGGGAGTGGATGGTTGCATGCTGTGAAGATGAGATGTTGGAGTGGGGGAGTGGGGTGGACAGATTTAAGCAGTGCATATCTCAGTGGCAGTTGGACATAAAGAGTTTGCGGCCGGGTAACGGACTGCCACGTTGTGTCTAGGTTGATGGTGTGTGCTGGAGCCGGACGAGTTTGTCCTCGGAAGATGGGCGTGAGTGTTGATTGAAAAAGTGAGCTCAGAGTCGCAGACAGCGGAAGAAGTGTTCGATGTCACAACATGTATTGAATTCATTGATGCGTGAATGGAGTTGGATGAAGATAACTGGGGAAATGTGGTAGAGGCGGTCCAGTGGTGCCACCATTTGTCTTATTGATGACAACCTCCGGTTTCTATGGTGCGGGGCGGTAACACTGAGATTTGTGCTTGGCGCGTTGTTGGTGTGCATTGAATTGGGTATGTGGGGTTTAAAGTGGTTGTGACGTTGGCAGCTGCGGGGATGGATGTGGTGAAGCCCATGGTGTAGGTGATGCTTCTGGTGACAGTAGTGGTTGCAGCAGATTAGAAGCTTGTGTTGGTCTCCGCAGGAGCGGATCTTGTAGCCATTGCAGTGGCAGTTGTCTGGTCCTTGTAATGATTGTGGTGGCAGCTGTGTGGCCCTCATGGTGATCATGGCCGAGGGTGTCTGTCTCTCGTGCAAATCTGGGCAGAGTTTGTCTGGCCATCCGAGCGATCATGGCAGCGGTTGTCAGGCCGTTGTAACATTTGCATTGGTGGTTCTGTGGCCCTCATCACGATCGCAGCAGCCGTTGTCTGTCCCTCATAACAATAGCGGTGGCAGTTCTCT
>NW_025215077.1:1924-3952 GCF_004010195.1 Chiloscyllium plagiosum | reverse complement strand
CTTTGAAATGCCGACGAGATATTCACAGCCTCAATCTGTGCACACACGTCCGCACTCCAAGGTCTTACACTCACAAAGCCCAGCCAACCACTCCCTTTGCTCCAATGTTAAACTCATCATCAAAACAGCAGAGACGGAGGTTCAGTGGTAGTTTGGTGCACCGACCTCTACACAGCTGAAACCAGGCACCAACTTAAAGGCATCTCCTCCTACCACCCATTCGACCACGACCTCACTCCCAGCACCAAACGATTATCTCCCAGACAGTACGCAACCTCATCACATCAAGGGAGCTCCCAGCCACAGCTTCCAACGTTTCGGGAACTGCTCACCACCCCATTCAAATCTGTACGGAAGATCTACAAGCCTGACCACCTCCGGCGAACTATCATCTCAACCAGGTCGTGCCCCAACGAATTAATCTCCAAACGCCTCGATATTGCCATTCCCACCCCACCCCCACACCGTGACACGAACTCCCCTCATATGTTTGGGATACCAGCAACGCCCTGTAGTTCCTCCAAGATTTCCGTTTCCCTGCCCCCCAACGCTTCGTCTTCACATACAGTACCTATAAACTTCCACCCGCCATGACCAGGACATCAAGCCCTCCATTTCTTCCTCTCTCGACAACTCGACCAGTACCCTTCCACTGAGACTTTTATTCCCTTGGGTGAACTGGCCCTCACACTCAACAATTTCTCCCTTCGAATGCTCCCACTTTCTCCCGACGAAAGGAGTAGCCATGGTCATCCGTAAGTGCCCGAGCTATGCCTGCCTTTTTATCGGCATTGTGGAACAGTCTATCTCCCGCAACACTGCAGACATTTTCCTCCCCCAGCCAACCACTCCCTTTGCTCCAATGTTAAACTCATCATCAAAACAGCAGAGACGGAGGTTCAGTGGTAGTTTGGTGCACTGATCTCTACACTGTGAAGCCAGGCACCAACTTAAAGGCATCTCCTCCTACCACCCATTCGACCACGACCTCACTCCCAGCACCAAACGATTATCACCCAGACAGTACGCAACCTCATCACATCAGGGGAGCTCCCAAACACAGCTTCCAACGTTTCGGGAACTGCTCACCACCCCATTCAAATCTATACGGAAGATCTACAAGCCTGACCACCTCCGGCGAACTATCATCTCAACCAGGTCGTGCCCCAACGAATTCATCTCCAAACACCTCGATATTGCCATTCCCACCCCACCCCCACTCCGGGACAGGAACTCCCCTCATATGTTTGGGATACCAGCAACGCCCTGTAGTTCCTCCAAGATTTCCGTTTCCCTGCCCCCCAACGCTTCGTCTTCACATACAGTACCTATAAACTTCCACCCGCCATGACCAGGACATCAAGCCCTCCATTTCTTCCTCTGCCGACAACTCGACCAGTACCCTTCCACTGACACTTTTATTCCCTTGGGTGAACTGGCCCTCACACTCAACAATTTCTCCCTTCGAATGCTCCCATTTCCTCCAGACGAAAGGAGTAGCCATGGTCATCCGTAAGTGCCCGAGCTATGCCTGCCTTTTTATCGGCGTTGTGGAACAGTCTATCTCCCGCAACACTACAGACATTTTCCTCCAATACATTGATGAAGGCTGTGGTCCCATCTCATTCTCCCACGTGGAGGTTGAACAGTTCATCAACTTCAGCACACATTCCACCCGCACGTCAAATTCAACTGGACCCTCTCTGATCCCTCTCTCCCCTTAATGGACCTCGACATCTCCATCAACGGTGACCAATTGAACACTGACATTTTCTGCCAACCCACCAACTCCCACAGCTACCTGGATTACACAACATCCCACCCTGCCTCCTGCAAAAAATGTTATCTTTTATTCCAAAATCCTCTGCCTTTTCCGCATTTACACCCAGGAAGTCCACAAAACACACCAGATGGCCTACTTCTTTAAACAACGCAATTTCCCACTCACGTGGCTGATGATGCCTTCCAGCGCATCTCATCCACATCCCGCATCTCCACCCTAGAAACCCACCCATCCAACCGCTACAG
>NW_025215077.1:0-1323 GCF_004010195.1 Chiloscyllium plagiosum | reverse complement strand
TTTGCCAAAAATATCAACTTTCCTGGTCCTCGCATTCTGCCTGACCTGCTGTGCTTTTCTCAGCATCATACTCTTGGCCATTATCTACAGCATCTTCTCTACCCACTTTCTAATCTTTAACAATGTTTGTATATTCCTCGGCCTTAGTGGCCTTACACTGTTTCCCTTTTTTTATATTTTTTTCGAACCATTCAAGGTCATCGAAGAACATCTCCAAGCTTGTGCGATTTCCATCTGGTGCACATATCTCTATCGCCCTATCACATGCAGAATTATTTCAACTCGCCAGTAAGGTATCTTTCCATTCTTTAGTTTATAAGGAATGAATGCAACAGCATTTCAAATTACGCAAGGACATAGAGCACTGACAATTTATAAAGAAATAAACCAATCAATCCTGCCAAGTAATTGTGATTTTGTGATTCAGGGCCAGTAAAATTGAGTCTCAGAAGAAAATGAAATAAATCATTAACGGTAATTGATTTATTTAAAGTGTCTTCATCACTTGTTTAGTTTCCACCCTAATTCAGAGGTGGAAACTAAACAAGTGATGAAGACACTTTAAAAGACACAAATGGAAATTCAATTATTCAAAATTCAAAATGAAAATCTAAAACTTGCAGTTTCCAACACTGCAGTCCATTATACTTATCTAGTGCCAATCCGTTAATATAAATCCCAGATGAGACACCTTAAGTAATTCTGACCAGTAAGTGCTCACTTATAATGTTAAAGCTTGTGAAATGACTGCAGCTGCATTAAAAAGTGTGTCTGCTTTCATAGAGTCTTAAAGTCATAGAGATGTACAGCATTGAAACACTGCCGTCCAACCCATCTATGCTGACCGGATAAACCAACCCAACCGAGACCCACCTGTCAGCACCCGTTCCGTAGCCCTCCAAACTCTTCTAATTAATTTTCGCATCCAAATGCCTTTTAAATCTTGCAATTGTACCATCCACCAACAGTTCCGCTGGAAGCTCATTCCATACACGTACCACCCTCTGCGTTAAAAAGTTAACCGGCAGGTCTCTTTTATACCTTTCCCCTCTCACGCTAAACCCTCTTCTTCTGGAGTCCCCGATCCCAGGGAAAATACTTTGCCAATTGACCCTATCCATGCCTCTCCTAATTCTGTAAATCTCTATAAGGTCACCCCTCAGCCTCCGACGCTCTAGTGGAAACAGCCCCAGCCTGTTCAGCCTCTCCCTATAGCTCGTATCTTCCAACCCCGGCAACATTCTTGTAAATCGTTTCTCAACCCTTTCAAGTTTCACAATACCTTTCCGTTAGGAACGAGACAAGAATTGTGTGCAATATTCC
>NW_025215076.1:35279-62347 GCF_004010195.1 Chiloscyllium plagiosum | reverse complement strand
CACAAGATTGAAGGGCTTGTCATTTGAGGTGTAGTTGGGGACTCTGGGTCTGTACTTTTTTTTAGATTAGATTAGATTACTTACAGTGTGGAAACAGGCCCTTCGGCCCAACAAGTCCACACCGACCCGCCGAAGCGTATACCACCTAGACCCATACTCCTACATTTACCCCTTACCTAACACTACGGGCAATTTAGCATGGCCAATTCACCTGACCTGCACATCTTTGGACTGTGGGAGGAAACCGGAGCACCCGGAGGAAACCCACGCATTCACGGGGAGAACGTGCAAACTCCACGCAGTCAGTCGCCTGAGGCGGGAATTGAACTCGGGTCTCTGGTGCTGTGAGGCAGCGGTGCTAACCACTGTGCTACCGTGCCGCCCATGGTGGCCATTGGAGTACAAAAGGTTTGAAGGGGATCTCATTGAAACTTTCAGAATACTATGAGGTCTGGATAGAGTGGATGTGGAGAAGATGTCTCCACTAGATGAAGGGACTAGGACCCGAGAGCAGAGACTCAGAGTGAAGGGACGATTCATAGAACTGAGGTGAGAAGGAATTTCTTCAGCCAGAGGGTAGTGAAACTGTGGAACGTATTGCGACCGAAAGTTGTGGAGGCTACATCTTTGAGTGTCTTTAAGACAGAGATAGATAATTTTTTGATCAGTGAGGAAATCAAATGTTACAAGGAGGAGGCAAGAGAATGGGTGCTCAGAACTTGTCAGTTATGATCAAATGGTAGAACAGAATCAATGGACTGAAGGGCCTCATTCTGCTCTAGTAGCTTATGGTCGAAGATTTATGCAAAGCAGCCAAAAAGCTTTGAGAATGTTGAAAATGTAAATCTGTGGAAGAGCTTGCATTTATGTAGTACCTCTCCATGCCCTCAAGACATTCCAAATATAAATTATCAGAAGCTTTGGAAGCACAGTTGCTGTAATTTTGAAAAAAAAATGCAACAAGCAATTTATACACAACAAGCATCCATAAATAGCTTGTAAGCTACATGAAAAATGAGCCACTTTGTTGTTGTTGATTAAGGAGCGGGTATTGGCAATGAACACATCTCTCAATACCACCATCGGAAATTTTGCATTGTCCTGAGTGAGCAGTAGATTCTCACTGTAGCATTTCAAAGAAAGCCCATGTAAACTAGCAGTCTTTGACCCCGACTACCTGTCTGTTTCCCTTTCCTTCTTCAAGATGTTTCTTCAAATCTATTTGCTTGACTGAAGTTTTGTGTCATCCCTCTAAGCATCTCCTTGTTTAGCTTGGTGTTACTTTGGCTTATCCTGCTGTGTGAAGAGCTCTGGGACTTTTACTACCTTAAAGGTGCTAGGTAAATGCAAGGCATTGATTTCTGTAGGTCTCTTTCCAACAATAGACAGTCTCTTTAATTAACATGGAAACTCATTCGCGCCACCCCACATATGTAGTACAAAGAAGTGCTGGCATTAAGATATCAGATGGCGATTTATTAGGTTGTAAGTTTGCTCGCTGAGCTGGTAGATTTGTTCTCAGAAGTTTTGTTACCATGCTAGGTAACATCATCATTGAGCCTCAGATGAAGCACTGGTGTTCTGTCCTGCTTGCTATTTATGTGTCTGTTGTGGTGGGTGATATCACTTTGGTTCTTTTTCTGTGTTTTATTTGCAATGGTGTAGTTGTAAGGTATTGATTACCTCGCACATTATGGTTAAAAATGTCTAAATTGAATTGAGTTCAGTTGGCAATGAAAATAATCCAGATTTCCTCTTAACTACACTAAAATCTAATCACTCTTTCAAAATAGCTTTACCAATTTGTATTGTTTACTTCAATGTTTTGTACTTTCACTTAGTGTCTCTCGTTCAGTAACGTTTCTGAAATACACCGTCCTTTTAAGTCAGCTAAGGAGTCCAATCTAATGTATTGTACAAGGCAGTGGTTCTGAAAGAGTTAATATTGAAGCTGTATTCATTGCATCCAACCAGGTGATGTCACACAGTTTTTCGATAAAGAATCAGTGGGTCTTACACAATATCCCAGTGGAGGCAGACATGAAATACATGGCTCCTAATAGTTGTACCTCTTCCTATCTAGTAACTATTAATTGTATGTATTCGTAGCATGCAAGACTATACCTTGTTATGTATGACATATACTTCACCTTGTTAAGGCTCTGTAATGATGTGTCGTTTACAACTGATAATCACACAGCTCCTTAGAGTCAGACTACAAAGAGGTGGTGGATGCTGTTGTAACTAGTGTTAGTGTGTTTACCTTCAAAACCAGAAGCCCAGGTTCAAGTCTCATCTGCTCTAGAGATGTGTAAAAATGTCTCTGGACAAGTTGATTAAATAAAATTCCTTGATGTGGAGGTGCCGATGTTGGATGGGGTGGACTAAGTCAGATGACACCAGGTCATAGTCTAACAGGTTTATTTGAAATTGCAAACTTTTGGAGCGCTGCTCCTTCATTAAGCAAAGTCTTTTATTTCACCTGACAAATGAGCAGCGCTCTGAAAGCTTGTGATTTCACATAAACCTGTTGGGCAATAGCCTGGCGTCTTGTGACTTCAAAAAAATTCTACAGAGGGGGATTGATGATAATTTTACTCTCCCCTCGACTTGTAGACAATTGGTGAGATTTACTATTTTAAATCTATACTCATGACTCCACATTCTTCATATCACCTTACGTGGCTTGACATCAAAATTCAGTGAAGGGTCTCAGGACATTTTTATTGCTTTAAAGGCATTCTTCAATTACAAGTTGTCATTGTTGAGTCAGTGCTATCAGGGGATAAAAGTGAGAAAAGAGTGGGGTGTCTTTAAATGACGTTGTTTTATGTCAAATATGTTCAGAGACAAATGGGACCAGCGAGTTGTTGTGGTCAGCTGTTAATTTGTCTTTCTAAGCATGAGTGCAATGCACTGACTCATCAATGAAAGAAGCATTTCAATGTTTCTATCTTTGTTTTACACACTGTATGCCCACTAACTCCAGGCCAATTCACATCAGGTTAGGCATTCAATGATTGGCCTACAAATACTCATAATGTTGAATGACCACTGTTGTTAAAAAGAAGAAACATTGAAAATTTTAGAACGCTTTAATGACTTAAAAGAACTAGAAGAACATGACCTGTTAGCTTTCCCTGTGTCAGATTAATGTCAACTAACTGAGCCACCACGTTGATACAAAATACCTGACATATTCCAACAATAACTTTGATTTATATAACATGTTGGAACATTCTGGGCTGCTTTGCAAGATGTGACACTAAGCCACCTGGTGAGATATCAGAAAAGACAACCAAATGTTTGGTCAAAGAGGGAGATTTTAAGGAGCATCTTGAAGGAGACAAGCAAGATTTGGAGTCAGAGAGGTAAGAGGAAGGAATTCCAGACCGAGGGTTCAATTAGCCAATGGCACGCTTCCGTTATAGAGCAAAAACATTAGGGACACTCAAAAGTCAAAGGGCGTCCAGATATCTTGGAGAATTGTAGAGCTGAGGGGTTTACAGAGGTCAGGAGAGGTTAGACCATGGAGGGATTTGAAGATGAGAATGAGAATTTAGAATCAAAACCATTGCTTGACTGGAAATTGATAGATGTCAGCAGACACAGATGTGTGATGGGATCATGGAACCTGGTGAGAATAATCCTCCTTAAACAAGTTAGACAACTTCAACCAGAATGTTATGAACAAATTTGCCCAGGTGTCCCACAATACTGAAGCCGTCAAATCATTACAATCACAAGCTGGTACCAATGCAAAACAGTCCCAACTTTATTGGGAGAAATGTTACATTAACATTTAATACCAAACATGCTATGTTTCATCCGATATTGCCCCTTAAGCTTACAATACTTCTCGAATCTCTTGTTGATTTACGCAGTTGCTCTCTCTCTGGATATCTCTAGCTCTGCAAAGCTGCTTTCTCTTTTCCTCGCTCTTTTTCTCTCTCTGGATGGTCAGTTGGTCTCTGCCTCTTGCCATGCTGGTCTTCTCAGAAGGCCCCCAGAGATTCAATAGAGATTGGTCTCAAGTAAACACTTTTTGTAATACATGTTTTCTGGAACTTTCTACAGTTCTAACCAATCAGAAGGATAAGCTTAATAGTTTAAAATACTGTCAATCATTTGGATGACATGTTGTTTGTTTCTTTGTGAACAGGACCCAGTGCCTTTCTGTTTAGGTTCTCCTTTGTTTGGTGGATAAGCTGTTGGGCCATGTCTGTCCAGGGTAACTGTTGCCTTTTACATTACGCTAATGTCATTAGCAGGGCAAAGCTGCATACTGCAGATGCTGGAGATTAGAGTCAAGAGTGTGATGCTGGAAAAGCACAGCAGGTCAGGCAGCAACCAAGAAGCAGGAAAATCGACATTTCTGACAAAAGCCCGTCATTAGCACCTTGCTGCTGTGTTTGCACTGTGCCTGGTGTGTGGGTTTTGTGACAATGTTTTACTTGACCAATGTACCCAACATCCCTTGCAGTTTGACCAAGTTAGCAAGCTACCTGTGTTCTAGCAGCCAGGAGGCTGCAATATAAAGACATGAGCAGCAGAGTTTTTCACAGCCTCAAGTTAGGATTACACTGGTCTACAGGTAACAAAGACCTGGAATAGGGTTTCAGCAGCAGATGACCTGAAGCATGAAAAAAGTGAGACTAGTTAATGAGGTGGGAGTAGATAATCTTAGATGTGGGATGGATAGGTTGGCGGCAGCTCACCTTTGAATCAAATATTACACCTTGATTACAAACAGACTTGTTCATCCTCAGATAGTTTGAAAGGAGAGGCAGGAAGCCAATAGCTTTAGAATGGAATTTATACTGAGGAATGAAGAGATCTCTGTTGATCCAGTACTGGGTTTCAGCTGAGTCGTGTGATAATCTAGCAAAAGAGAAGTGGAGAGGGGTGGTGGTGAGGTAGACATGGATGTGGTTAATGTACATAAGAGAACTAGCTCCATGCATTCAGATGCTGAAGACCTTTGCGTACACAAGAATTTGGATAGGGCTAAGAATTAACAATATGCATATGGCTGACTAGTTATTGATGATGATTTATTTTGTATGATTTGCGCAATAACATTGGAGCAAACTGAAATATGGTCGTGTTGTTGCCTTGAGGACTCTGCAAGATGATTGACACGATGGCACATGCACTTACAATTTCTCCAGTTGCTACCATGCTCGGAACTCGGTGGTCTGACCAATGGCTGGAGAACTTAGAGGAAACATAGCCCCAGATAGATGGTAAAGGACAAGGGCAGAAGTTTACTTTAGCCACTGTCCCATGCTTATTGGGGTGGGGGTGGGGATGTTGGTTGACTTACATGGCTAGTTTGCTATATAGACAGACACCAACAGGTCAATTCCTATTTTTGCTGAGCACATCATGAAGGTCCCATCTTCTCAACCCTGTTGTTTTGATTTGATTTTGATTTGATTTGATTTAATTTATTATTGGCATATGTACCAACTCAATAAATAGGAGTCTGACGGAGGTGTCCTTGTTATCCAGATGTTCCAGGGATGAATGTAGGGCCAGGGAGATGGTGTCTGTTATGGACGTATTGTTATGGTTGGTGAATTGTAGTGGATCAAGGAGTAGATGGTGTGCCATTTCTAACTTCTTGGAGCACTTCATAACTATGGTGGCCAGAGCCACTGTGTGGTAGTCATTAAGGTACTCTGCCTGATTTTTCTTTGGCACCGAGATGATAGTGGTTTTCTTGAAGCAGGTGGGGACCTCACATTGGAGTAAAAGGAGGTTAAAGATATATCGCCTCTCACCTGAGGTATGGTGATCTCCCAGTTAAACAGACCATGCCACTAGTCATTTCTTTCTGAAGAAAGAACAGTATTGTTTCTGAAAGTGTTTAAAGATATAAGAATAAACTTGCCCCTCTCGGAAAGGTGCCAGCAGTTTTGCTTCTCTGTCCAGCATTAGCTTGGGTGATCTTTACTGGAGATAACCATAAGGTTGCAGAATGCTTGTTCGGGGTGTCTTGTTTATGTTGCACCTTGGACCATTTTCTACTTACTTTGCGTGTCAAGTTTTGGCATCTTCCTGGAGCTAATGCCAACTGGATGGAGCACAGTGCAATCCCAGAATATGAGTGTGATGTATGGAATCCATACAAAGTTGCAGAATCCTTTCACATGGTGAAGCTTAATGCTTGTTATACTGTCACACCAGTTCTTTCTTTCTCCTGATGTGGAAAGGGTTGAGACTTATATTCTGCTTTGTCAAATCTTCAAAATCATACTGCCAGCATGCTATGGGTGTTGTAACTAAGAATTGGAAGTCTTCAGTCTCCACACAGGGACATCATGCTATATAATTCTCATACCTGAATATATCAATCAGACATCAGGATTGGTGAAACATTGATGTGGGTGTGTTATTTGAAGGCAAGTCTATTTACAGATAATGTTTGAAACAAAAACAGAACTTGCCGGAAAAGCTCAGCAGGTCTGGCAGCATCTGTGGAGAAAAATCAGAGTTAACGTCTTGGGTCGAGTGACCCTTCTTCAGTGCAGATAATGTTCCCTCGGAGTTACATACAGTGCATCTTATTCCTAGTGTTGCTGCTTCAGATTGTGCCTAATACATCGTGTCATGTTGAAGTAGATATGCCTGAAAGGTGGATTCAGGAGGTGCCAAGACTTTGGAGAGAAAAGATTTTGGAGACAGGGTGCTAATTTGCAAGGAGGGTGTAATGAAGTGTTTTTTTTTCTTGAAGGCAGGTGTAATTATAGCAGATTTGAAGAAGAAAGGGAACAATAACTGAATAGAGAATGGTGGAGATATTTGCCAAGACAGGAACCAAGAAGGAAATGGCTGATCAGTGGTTATGTGGGAATTGGATAGAGGTAAGTGTCATGGGTGAGATGAGCCAGGAGTGTCACCATGGGAGACAGGACAGAAGTACAGAATGATGCATGTATGGAGGTAAGGTGGCAAGAAGTTTGATTGGAGGTTTGGTTCTGTGGACAGATGGAAGGGAGGGGAGCAGCAGAAGCAGCTCATCAAATGGTCAAAATCTTAGTGAAAAAGAAGTTAATGTGTTCCTCAAACATGCTGGAGAAACTCAGCAGGTCCAGTAGCATCTGTAGAGAGAGAAACAGAGTTAACGTTTCGAGTCCAGTGACTCTTTGTCAGAACTGTCCTGAACTGATCAATTAGGAATTAGCCAGCATGCTTGGCTAATTCCTAATTACCCTTGAAAAGGTGTTGTTGTTTATTCTTTTACAGGATGTGGGCATCACTGGCCAGACCAGCATTTGTTGCCTATCCCTAACTGCCCAGAAATATCAACCACATTGCTACAGGCCTGGAGTCACATGTAGATCAGATGAAGTTAGGATGGCAGTTTCCTTCACTAAAGGACAAGAGTGACAATTCATAATGGTTTTGTGGATCTGAATTCCCCCTACTTATTGAATTCAAATTCCATCATCTGCCTTGGCAGAATTCAATTTTGGGTTCACTGATCATTACCAGGGTCTCTGGATTGATAGTCTAGGGATAATACCACTGGATCATCACCTCCTCTTGAACCGTGGTCTTGAACTGCTGCAGTCATGAATTAAAGGTACCCTCAGTGTTTGTTGTAGTTGGAGGAGGCAAGAGGAAGAGGTGAGAGATGGGGGAAGGGGGAATGGAATCTCATAATATTGACCCATCAATACTAAAGGAAGGAGCAATATCACAGACGCACTGAATTATTACATCTGCAACATCCTTATCATCTCATGTGAGTCTCTTGCATTTTCCACACATCCCTGCACAATATCTCAGTCCAAATAACTATGCAATGCGCTCTTGAATACCTCAGTTAAAACAGCCTACATCACATTTCCAGACAGTCCATTCCATACCCTCACTACCTGCTCTGAGAAAATGGTTTCTCTCTCACATTATCCTTGCTTCATCTGCACATCACTTATCTTGAACTCACCAATGCAGTAGCGATCAAAGTAGCAGCAATGTGCCCATCCCAGAGACAGCTGGCTGGTATTCCACAGACCTTGTTGTATTCCAGCTTTAGTTTTACTTTGATGTACCACACAATCAATTAGATTTTTCAGAGCCCATTCCTACCCTTGCAAGAAGATTGATGTGTTTGTTTGATTTGCTTTTTCCCATGTGAATACAACTGTAAGATGGCACACCTTTTCAAATAGAGCATTCGTCATTTTAATTAACAAATTAATGCTGCATAACAATTAATAGTTGTGACACATATGAACAAGAAAATCGTGTCTGCACTGATGTTTAATGACTTGGTGCCCTTTTAGGGAAATGCTGCAGGATTCAGGCAGATCTTGTACTTACATTCGGCATTGCTGCAATTGATCCCATTAAGGAAACAAATTGTAAATAACCAGTTAACCTGGTGGTGATGGCAAGTAATAAAGACAATTTTGCTTCCACATTCCATTCCCCTAAATCAGAGATCTTCAAATGTTTTTCTCTGTGAAAGTTGACCCCAAGCACTGGAGAAGATCATGTCACTGCATCAAGGGAAGTTTCAGAATGACAGAATTATTTCAGTGCAGGAGAAGACCATTCAGTCCATCGTGTCTATAACAGCTCTATTATCTGGGGCTAATCTCCTGCCTTTTCTCCGTATCCCTGCACATCACTTCTATCCAGGAAACTGAATTCAGGCCTTCCTGAATTGAACCTATCTCTACCACATTTCCAGGCAGTGAAATCCAAACCTGAACAACCACTGCGTGCAAATGTTTTTTTTAATCTGACGTCCCCCATGCTTGGTTTGAACACTACCTTAAATCTTTGCCCTGTCATTCTGAAATAAAAACTGGGAAGTACTGCAGATACTGTAAATCAGAAATTGCTGGAAAAGCTCAGCAGGTCTGACAGCATCTGTGGGGGGAATTCAGAGTTAACGTTTCAATTCGATTGACACTCCTTTCCTCTTACTCTTGTTTCTTTATCAAGCAGAAACAGTTGCAGCCTTTCTATTCTGTCCAGCTGCCTCCATCAGATCTTCTTTCAGCCCTGTTCTGTCCGGAGAGAACACTCCCAACATTTTCAATTTATCTTCATAGCTGAAGTTTCTCTCTCCTGAAACCAGTTCGAGTAAATTGCTTCTGCACTTGAGAGATAGGAACATCAAAACAGAGGGAGGTCATTCTTTCCCTCCAGCCTGTTGTCCCATTCAGTCAGAACTCGATTGATCTGTATTCGAACTGTGTCGACTTGCCTTTATCCATTGTCCCGTGCGACCTCAGCCGAACAAAATTTTGTCATTCTTTGTTTTGGAATTCTCAATTGACAATCAGACACAGCTTTCTGAGGAAGTGAATTCCAGATTTGCATTTCTTTTCATTTGTGAAGGAAGGAGAGCTTTCAGTGACCACCTCTGAATGATCTCGATTTAATTTTATCATTGCATTCCCTTTCCACCATGAAAGAAAACAGTTTATCTTGAAACCCACCTATTTTCTTTAAATAGATTAAACACTTCAATAAAGTTACCCTTTCATCTTCTGCAGTCAAGGTAATACAATTCTGCCCTGTGTGCCTGTCCTCACAAATTAACCCTCAATGTCCTCAGTACTTTTCTGATGAATTTGCATTCACCCCACTGCAGGACTATCCTTGCTGCAGTGGAATTTGCATTCACCCCACTGCAGGACTATCCTTGCTGCAGTGTGGTCCCAGAATCAAAAGCAATACTCCTGTAGGAAAATGTTTACATGTGATAAATTAGATTCCCTCCAGTGTGGAAACAGGCCCTTCAACCCAGCAAGTCCACACTGACCCTCTGAAGAGTAGCCCACCAGACCTTTTTCCCTCTGTTTAATGCACCTCACACTATGGGCAATTTAGCACAGCCAATTCACCCTAACCTGCACATCTTTGTGACTGTAGAAGGAAACCCATACAGAGACAGGGAGAATGTGCAAACTCCACACAGACAGTCACCCAAGGCTGGAATCAAACCTGGGAGCCAGGTGCTGTGAGACAGCAGTGCTAACCACTGAGCCACCGTGCCACTGGTAATCTTCCCCCCTCCCCAACTATTGTCACACTTTGAATGAGGTACTAGAACAATTGTGTTATCTGTAGAACTAGGCAAAAGTGAGGACTGCAGATGCTGGAAACCAGAGTTTAGATCAGAGTGGTGCTGGAAAAGCCTCTCCACCCTGGAGGCTTCCAGCCTATATTCCTGATGAAGTGCTTCTGTCCGAAACGTCCATTTTCCTGCTGCCTGACCTGCTGTGCTTTTTCAGCACCACTCTGATCTAAATTTAGCTATAGAACTGCAATGCAAGATAGTTTAATCAGTCCTGTCAGGAGAGAAGGGGAGAAAAGACCAGACAGAGGTAGAGCTATTGCAGGAATAAAGAATACATTTGAGTGGATGAAACAGACTGAAAGAACAAAAAAAGACTTTCAAAAAATACCCTTGAGCAAGACAATAAAATAAAGAAAATTGAAGAAGATATTAAGCTAGTAATTCCAGGAAGTTACTGGAGAAATTAAGTCAAAGGCAGAGGTTGATAAAATGATTCATAATCTGAAAGCTCACAGTGTGAAGGTTTGATGGTTGTGATCACAGCTGAATGAGAGGACAGGCTGTCCGAAGGGCAACAGAATAATGTGTGCACCTGGCAGGATGGAATATTGCAAAATATTAATTACTTCATCTCCACTCCAAATAACACACTGTTCTGTTAGATTAAATTATTGAACTCTTTATGCCAGTTGAAAATCACATTCTGCCATTATTTGATTATTGAAAGGTATGTTCTGTCACTGTGTTAGAGAATTTTTAACATATTATGTTTTTAATGCTGTAATTCATTGTTTTTATCCATCTGATGCTCTGAATGATCAATGTCTCGAGATGGCACAATCCACATGGGTACTTCAGGAATGTGATCATTATTTAAATGTAAGAGAAGATTTTAAAACCACCAGATGGTCTGTTATAATAATATTGACAGAGGATCCGACATCCAGAGCTATGACACTGGGGAGAACTCTCTTTCCCTGACAGCCATTAGGTCGTATTGAACTTGAGTATTGCTGAAAACAAAAACACATTTTGTTGAAGATTTTAATATTTTTTGAGAGGGCAAACAATTACTAACCAACTATCACTCTCCTCTCATGCAGTCTAAATGTTGGTTTCCCCTTGAAATGGTAATCCTGCAAATAATCCCGACGACAACAGGTTGTAAAACTTTGACAAAATGCCTTTTCTCCCACTGTTGTCCAAAATGTGCTGTGAGATCTTTTATATTCACTTGAAAGGGCAGGTAGGTGATTAATTTGAAGGTTGATTTGGACAGCTGAATGTCCAACAGTGTGGCATGACACCAGTTTAGTATTGAGATCTAGATACTGTGTGCTAGACTCTGGAGCAGGACTTGGACCCACTCTTCCTTCCTCTGAGAGCAGGAGGGCTGTACAGAAAGCCACAGCTGATATGAACACTGCTCCTCGTAGTTTCAATCTTGGTGGGATGTATTGTATGCCTTGAATCTTCACTTAGCTTTTTCATTAAGGGAAGGCGGGGTTGGTCATGTGTAAGTTATTTGAAAGAAAAGAAAATTAAGTCAATAAATAGAAATGCCCCTGCAGTGGGACTTGAAATCATGATCATCATCCTTAAATGTAACTTAGTTTATTTTGTTTGATTATGTTAACCAATCATCACTTATATCACTTAGTAAAGCTGGAATTCACCCTGTTTTTATGTAGGCTTTCATATAGCCATAAGAAAAAGGAACATTTGTAATGACATTCAGCCCTTTGTGTCGAGAGTGTGTTGCTGGAAAAGCACAGCAAGTCAGGCAACATCCGAGGAGCAGGAGGATCAACGTTTTGGGTATAAGCCTGTGATCAGGAACCTGATAAGGGTTTATGCCCGAAACCTGGACGCTCCTGCTCCTCCAAAGCTGCCTGATCTGCTATGCTTTTCCAGCAACGCACTCTTGTGTCTAACCTCCAGCATCTTCAGTCCCCACTTTCTCTATTCTGCAATTTGAGCCTACTCTGTTGTTCGAGAAGATCTTGGCTGATCTGATTGTGGTCTCAACACAACCTTCCAGTCCAGTATCTCATCAGTTGCTTGCATGTTCGTAAAGAATCCATCTATTTTTGCCTTAAAATCTGAATCTCCAACACACTGTTCCTAAGGTTCAAGACCCTCCAAGATAAATAATTCTTCCTCATCTCTATTGTAAATAGGAGGTCCCTTATATCTAAACCTATATCCATAGGTTCTAATATCTCCCACAAAGGAGAATTTTTTTTTACCATCCACTCATCACCCTCTGTCACTCTGCCATCCATGATTTATGATCGAGCTCCATAATAACTGTTTTGTACAGTTGCTAACCTGGGGCCAATACCACAAGAGAATTGAGCTGTCAGAGTAGAAACATCAGCCCCAATAATTGAACACCGTGTCGTGTTCAGTCGCTGAGCCCAGCCTCCAAATTATAGTTTCCAAGTCCACTCGTAGGAATTTCCTCTTTTGATTCTTGTCAAGTCCTTTCACCCAGTCAGGTTGTTACAGATATGCATATTTAATATCTTAAGTGAAGTTTCATTAGCTCAGACTCATTAACTTTCCAATTGACAGGAATTCTTGATTCTCCTGTTCCTTACCGTCGTTCTAATAATCTTTTGACTACAGATGTCAAGCTAATGGTCATTTAATTTCCATCATTATTATCTGCCCTTTCTGAAATTCCGATAATTGGAAACATGTTTTGTCTGGGGAGAAATTGTACAGGAAATGATCATTCCAATTATGTCGGGTGACTCCTCACTTTCTCTAACTGCAATTTGAGCCTACTCTGTTGTTCGAGAAGATCTTGGCTGATCTGATTGGATCACAACCTTCCAGTCCAGTATCTCATCAGTTGCTTGCATGTTCGTAAAGAATCCATCTATTTTTGCCTTAAAATCTGAATCTCCAACACACTGTTCCTAAGGTTCAAGACCCTCCAAGATAAATAATTCTTCCTCATCTCTATTGTAAATAGGAGGTCCCTTATATCTAAACCTATATCCATAGGTTCTAATATCTCCCACAAAGGAGAATTTTTTTTTACCATCCACTCATCACCCTCTGTCACTCTGCCATCCATGACTTATGATCGAGCTCCATAATAACTGTTTTGTACAGTTGCTAACCTGGGGCCAATACCACAAGAGAATTGAGCTGTCAGAGTAGAAACATCAGCCCCAATAATTGAACACCGTGTCGTGTTAAGTCGCTGAGCCCAGGCTCCAAATTATAGTTTCCAAGTCCACTCGCAGGAATTTCCTCTTTTGATTCTTGTCAAATCCTTTCATCCAGTCGGGTTGTTACAGGTATACATATTTAATATCTTAAGTGAAGTTTCATTAGTTCAGACTCATTAACTTTCCAATTGACAGGAATTCTTGATTCTCCTGTTCCTTACCGTCGTTCTAATAATTTTTTGACTACAGATGTCAAGCTAATGGTCATTTAATTTCCATCATTATTATCTGCCCTTTCTGAAAGTCTGATAATTGGAAACATGTTTTGTCTGGGGAGAAATTGTACAGTAAATGATCTTTCCAATTATATCGGGTGACAAATCTTAATTGTCCCCTTTGAATTGCAAAGGATATAGATATTATTCTTTTCAAGCTTAGCTTTGCCTAACAGGTTCATTGGCGGGGAGGAGAGTAAGTTTCTCTACAGCTAATATTAAAGTTCTTGATGAAACTGGTAAGGGGTGTATGTGACATCATGCCTTGATGGTAATCTCCCTGAGGTGGAAGTGGGTACTGCAGATGCTGGAGTTTAGAATCAAGATTAGAGTGATGCTGGAAAAGCACAGCAGGTCAGGCAGTATCTGAGGAGCAGGAGAATTGATGTTTTGGGCAAAAGCCCTTCATCGGTAATCTCCCTGAGCCCATTCCTCCATCATTGCCCAACTTTTGACCCATTGGTGTTAACAATGGTACTGATTGTTAACATCAATGAGTAGGAAACCAACTCCTTAGAACACCAAGCGTAAAGGAAAAACTTATCTCTAGTTCTGGTTTTAAAATACATTTTGGGGTGTGATTGCTGGTGTTTCTTTTGCCCATTCTTGGTTGCCCTCCGAAGGTGGTATGCACAGAAACTTGTCTGTGTTACCTCTAAATTGATGAATCTGATAGACATCAAGCTGGCCAGAAATCATCTAAAGTTCATAAACCTCAACTCATGGACAACTCTTCTGCCCTTAAATTAGCTTGCACCATATCCCATTGATCTATCCGTACCTTGCTGACTGAGCTTGGCTCCTGGACCAATTTGAAATTTATCCTCTTTATTGCCAAATCCCTCTATGGCCTCAGGACCATCCAAACTACTCAGTGCTCCAAGATATTCATGTATCTCCAGTTCTGGTCTCTTGCATATCCCCAATTTTGAAGACTTCCCCTTTGGCAGCTATGGTTTTAACTCCTAAGCTCTGGGATGTGCTTCATAAACATTTCTACCTCTCTTTCCTGTTTTAAAACAATCCTTAAAATCTATCTCTTTAATCCAATCTTTCCTTATCCATAGGGTGTAGGTTTGCTCGCTGACCTGTAGGTTCAACCTCCACCCTAAACCTCAACCTGAGCTACAAACCTTCACTTTCCTTATCCATCTTAGTACCTCCAAAACAAAACAAAAATTGCTGGTAAATCTCAGCAGGTCTGGCAGCAAATGTGGAGAGAAATCAGAGTTAACATTTCATAGAATTCATACACTATGGAACCAGGCCATTCAGCCCATATTGACCCTCCAAAGAGCATCCCACCTCACCCCTTTAACTCCGTATTTCTAATGGCTAATCACTTAGTCTACACATCCCTGGACACCATGGACAATTTAGCATGGTCACTTGACCTAACCTGCAAATATTTGGACATTTGGATGAAGGACAAAGCCAGAGCACTCAAAAGAAACCTACACAGACACAGAGAGAATGTGCAAACTCCACATAGTCACCTGATGCTGGAATTGAACCTGGGCCCCTAGCACTGTGAGGCAGAGATGCTCAGCACTGAGCCACCATATTGCCCACAAAGCGTCCAGTGACACTTCTTCAGAACTAATGGTTGCTAGGCACAAGTTGTTTCCTTTTAATGCAAAAGGTTTGGGTGGGGGCGACGGGCAGGTGGTATGTTGTAAATGATAGATGGAGGTAGAGCCAAAAGAGAGAGAAGAACAGTTGGACAGACACATGGATAATGGTTGGCCTGGGAAAATGGATGTATACTGATGGGGACTATTAGTGGCTAACAATGGGTAGTGTGTAAGAGCAGATCATGTGATAACAAGGCCTGGGGTGTGGGGGCTGGGTTAAGGACATGGGAGAAGGTGCCTCATGCACTAAAATTGGGGTTGGTGAGCTTAGTTAGCTGGGTGCCTGCTTTATGTTGAGTGACATCCACAGCATGTCTCCAATTCCTGTACTGGCTAAGGTCACCATGAAGGTTCAACCTTGCCCTTGCCTGAGCTGCAGTGACTGTCAGGTTAAACCCACCGCTAATTGTCTCTCTTTAATTCGACAATGGTACTGTAGTGGAATTATTCTGTTGCGATTCATTGAATGGAATTTATTATCACGTATACCGAGGCAGTGTCTTGCGAGCAATACAGGCAGATCACAGAGTTAAGTAGCATAGATAAGTAAATAACAGGTAAACAGCAACTAAAACAAAAACACAGGTACAGGCGAATGTTCAGAGTTTGTGAGTCCATTCAATATTCTAACAACAATGCGGTAGAAACTGTTACGAAACCGGCTGGTGCAAGTGTTCAGGCTTCTGTACCTTCTCCCTGATGATAGAGGTTGTAGACAAACATTGTGAGGGTGGGATGGATCTTTAAGAATGCTGGCGGCCTTAAACACTTATTTTTAAAAATAATATCAGTTCAGGATTCACCAGCGTTGAGTGTAGAAACAAACATATTTTCTCTCCTAGAAATTCGGGGCAGTTCAGGAAACCAGTTACCTCAGCAGAAGGATTTATTTTGTGAAATTTCCAAACTAGGAAAGTGTAGTTAGCAATTAGACCTGAGAAAATTTAAGCTAACAGATTTGAGTAGTTTCCAAAGTCTATAGCAAATCAACTGAAAGGACCCAGTTAAGTAGAACATTGTAGAGTTGAGATAAGATTGTAATTTCTCTGGCCTCGAATCCATGCAATGGATATTATCAGGAAATAGTTTAAATTTCACTATCTTTATGATTTTGCAAACCAACTTTTGTATTTAGGAAGCTTCTTAACATTTCTTCTTTTGTTTAATAAACTTTTGTTCCTTTGTTGAAAAGAATCTGCAGCCTCACGTGAATACATTTCAGTGACAGACAACTAAAATAACTAACTGAACAAAAGAAAAATAAGCATATAATCGACCAAGCAAGATTTCATTCTGGGGTCTGACCATCAGCTAGGATCATAACAATAAAAACATAAGTAGAAATTACTAGAGACACTCAGCAGGTCTGGCAGCATCTGTGACAAAGTCAGAAGTTACACGACTGAAGGTTATAGTCCTAGATTTATTTGAACACTTCACCTGACAAAAGAACAGCACTCTGAAAGCTTATGATTTCAGATAAACCTGTTGGACTATAACCCGGTGACTTCTAACTTTGTCCACCACAGTCCAGCACTGACACCTCTACGTCATGGCGAGCAACTGTGGAGACAAAGCACAGTTAACATGTTGGGTCCAGTGATCTTTCTTCAGAACTGTTCTTTCATAACAATAGAACGTGGTTAGATGCTCTTTCATTGAAAGTGGGCATTGTTTGACACTTCCATGGTACAACTGTTATTTTCTCCTCACCAACACCAACCTTTTCACATTTCTTTATATTGGATGTTAATCATAAGTTGGATGGTAATTCAATGTGGTTAGTGCCTGCTTAGTATGATAAATAATGCCCTCATTCTAAAGTCAATCCACTACAAGGTTTAGAGCATTTAATTAATCTCTTGTGGCTTTCCATAGTTTGGTGATCTGTATATATGTGTTCACTTTCGAATGAGTAACTATTCCATGGAATAGAATGTCAAACGTATTCAGTTGAAATTGTACGCATGTTCTGATTTGTCAAAGACGACTATCAAGGAAGAATTAGTATAGCTGACTGCAACTTTGAATTACTGGGTCAATCAATGGATATATTTTAGACAGGAGGAAGGTTTGGAGAGGAGTTCCCCAGGAGTTGGTATTGGGACCCTTACCGTTTCTGATGCATATTAACAGTTTGGATTGTGGTGTGCAGAGGGAAATTTCAAAGTTTGCAAATTACACCAAACGTGGAAGAATCGTAACTGTAAGATGTGGCAGTGTGGAACTCCAAAACGACTTGTCAAATTGGTAAGTCAGGATGGATAGGTGACAAATGATGTTCAGTGCAGAAACATGTGAGGTGATGCACTTTGATCAGAAGAACATTGAAAGACAATAAAGAATAGAGAATATAATTGTAAAAGGGTTCAGGAGAAGCAGAGGTGAATATGTGCACAGATCATTGAAGATGGCAGGACAGGTGGAGAGGCTAATTTTGAAAGCATGTTGTGTTGTCAGCTTTATCAATAGGGGCATAGAGTCCAAGAGTGAGGAGATGACATAGAACTTGTACAAGACAATTTGTTAGACCTCAGGTGCTCATAGAATCCATACAGTGTAGAAGCAGGCCATTCAGCCCATCAGGTCCACACCAATCCTCTGAAGATCATCCCACACAGACCTACCCTATCCCCGTAAGCCTGCATTTACCATGGCTAGTCCATCTAGCTTGCACATCTCTGGATGCTGTAGGCAATTTATCATGGCCAATTCAATCAACCTGCACATCTTTGGACTGAGGCAGAAAACCGTTCTACCTGGAGGAAACCCACACAGACACAGGGAGAATGTGCAAACTCCACATAGACATTCATCTTAAGGTGGAATCAAACATGGATCCCTGGCGCTGTGCTGACCACTGAGCCCACTGCCACCCAAAGGATCATTGTGTACAGTTGTAGGCAACACATCAGAGGAAAGATATGAATTCATTAGCAAGAGTACAGAAGTAACTTACAGGAATCCTTCCAGAAATGAGAAACTTCAGTTGTATGGGTAGATTTTTTTCCTTTATTCTGTAACAAGATGAGGGCATCCCTAACTAGGCAGCATTTATTGCCCATCCCTAATTGCCTAGAGGGCAGTTGAGAGTCAACCACATTGCATCGGGTCTGGAATCACATGTAGGCCAGACCAGGTAAGGATGACAGTTTCCTTTCCTAAAGGGCATTAGTGAGCCAGAAGGTTTTTTTCTGACAATCAGCAATGGACTTATAGTAGTCCTTACATTCTTAATTCCAGATAATTATTGAATTCGAATTCCACCATATGCTGTGGTTGGATTTGAATCCAGGTCCCTAGAACATTATCTGGGTCACTGGATTCACAGTCCAGTGATAATACGACAAGCCATCATCTCCCCATAACTCCACATGGTCCCCAGACTGAAGAAATTGGGAGTGCTCTCCTCGGAGAGAAGAACGCTGAGAGGATATTTGCTGGAGACTTTTTAAATCATGTGTGTGTTGGACAGAACAGATAGTGAGAAGCTGTTCCCACTCATAAAAGAAAAAAAGAGTGAGAGGGCACAGATTTTAAACAATTTCCAAAGAAACAAGGGTGATGTGAGAAAAAAAATTCAGACATGATTCGAGTATGCAATGCACTACCTGAAAATATGGTGAAGATCGTTGTAATTGAAGCATTCAAGAGGGCATTGGATGTTTACTTGGATAGAAATACAGTGCAGGGATATGGGGCAAAGAAATGTGTTATGGACCAGGTCAGACATCCTCAAAACATTTGAAGGAAGTAGCCCAGACCATAACTTTGCAAGTTGTTTTAAGCAGGTGTAAAGTCGATATCCCAGGAGTTATGCAGCTGGCCCAACCACTTAGTTTTAAACAAAACAGAATTTGTTAGCACGATTATTGAATGAAACACGAACAAAAAAGAATGGAATACAAAATAACTTAATCTATCTGAAAACCCAACAGATTATTTGCAACAATCCCTATAAACACTCCTTAACCCAAAAGGTAAAACCAAACATGGGGTCCTACAGGAGAGATGTCAGAGAGAGGAGGATCTGCATGGACCTGCTTCTTTGGGTCCAGCAACTTCACAACAACCAACTGCTTGCTCAAACCAACCCAAACCAGAGTTAAGCAGAGCTGGGAGAACTGGACACTCCACTTTCATTGTACAAGTTTTTTTTTAAAAGACTTGAATGCCTTTTGTGTGAGGCAGTATCTGTTAGCTATAATCAAATTGGCCATAAAACCCTTCAACTCTAAACCTTTCGGAATTGCTGCTTTTATGACATCACTGAAAAAATGTCAAGAACAATATGACCTTGTAAAAGGAGCAGCATCGGCATACAAGAGATTGGCATTAGTTAATTCTGGACAATTAATAAGTTCATTAAATATTTAATTCTGGACAATTGAAAAATGATACCATCAAAAGTGGGACTCCCTTAGATAAAATATTATCATTTGAGAATTTGTATTCTCTAAATGGTCTTTAGTTTTAGCCCTGTGAAGGGGCTTTATTTAAGATGGAAGAAAGTAATATTTTAAGAGTCTGTTCAAACATAATTCCAAGAAACAAGTGATTTCATTCAAATGACTAGCAAGCTATTTAGGGAGTTAATTTTGTTTTTAAATTTTCACTCAGATGTTTACTGTGACACACAGAGAAACAAGTGAAACATTCACCATTTGAGTTCAGAACAAAAACAACTGAAACCTAGAGAAGGGCAGTGAGTTCATTGAAATCTTCAGGGAGGAAATAATTTTTTTAGCAATCTAAGGAGCAGAACTGGGGGACACCCTAAGTTTCTCTTGATATTCACTGAGAAAAGCCAATGGGTTAACTTGCATTATAGTTTCTCAGTGAGAGCTGCAGAGAATCACATTTGATAAGTATGCAGAAAGTTTTAAAGGAAAGAACTTTCAACCTCATAAGTTAACTCAGACGTTATAAGAATTAAACTCGCTGTAATATGTCACTGGGTTTGAGTGTCCATAATGAATATTGTTTGGAAAATAGGATAAATGATCCATTTTGATGCTTATATGCTCTTTCAAAATTGCCTTATGAACATAGATTATTTTCCCTTTAGTGCAATAGATTCATGGACAAGGATGTGCGTGAGATCAAAGTTCTAGACTAGGTAAGGCCAATTTTAATTAGATCAGTTATGATGTAGCCAGAGTGGAGTGGGAATAGATGGTTTTCGGATGCTTATGTCAAAGCAGTAGAAAGCATTCAAGATTGAAATAGGGTGAGCAAAGCCCCAGAGTCTTCCAATAAAGATACAGGGTGGGACCAACAAATTCAGTAATCCATGGATATTAAAGATCTATCGACAAAAGGGGACTTTTGGCAGATACCAAGAGCTCAAAACAGGAAAAGACCGAAAGGAATATGGAAGAGCAAGGGGAATTTTAAAAGGAAATTAGCAGAGGAAAAAGGATTCAGGAAAGATTATTAGCAGGTAAAGTAGCAGAAAATCCTAAGTTATTTAACAAGTACATTAAGGATAAAAATATAGCTAGAGAAACAGAATGATCCATTAAGGAACACAATATTAATTTGTGCATGAAGCCAGAGGATGGAGATAGGGTTCCAAATGAATATTTTGTTTCAGTGTCCAGAAAGAGTGACAATTTGGGTACAGAAATCAGGGAGAGGCACTGTGTTATGTTGAATGATATACCAGGCCAAGCAATAATAACAATTAAGTATTTTCAGAAGGCCAGTAGAAAGATTAAAGCCAGAGTACAGGATGTGCATACTGTCAAGGGCACCACATAAAAGAAAAGAAAGATGTCCAATGTGAGGAAAACAGTACTCTAACTTCAGAAACAGAATGCATTTGTGTGTAAGTATTTGGCTAGGAAGAAGCAAGGGAAGCCTATAAAGATGGAGAGAAGTCAGACTTGATCTTGATGAGTCAATCTATACCAAACAAAATTCAAAGTTTGGGAGAAGATTTGTCGCTCGGGTGCTCGTTGTTGTGGTTCTGTTCGCCGAGCTGGGAATTTGTCTTGCAAACGTTTCACAGGAGGCTCCCAAGCACTGAGGATGTCACCTAGACAGGGCATGAAACATTTGCAAGACAAATTCCCAGCTCGGCGAACAGAACCACAACAACGAGCACCCGAGCTACCAATCTTCTCCCAAACTTTGAACACCTACGGGCGAGAGACGCTAAGACAAGCCAGGAAATGGGAATCCTGTGCCAACCGCCTAAGCGCCACACACGAACAACCCTGGTTCCTGCATGAATGCCGAAGGCTTCACAGGAGGCTCCCAAGCACTGAGGATGTCACCTAGACAGGGGACGAAACGTTTGCAAGACAAATTCCCAGCTCGGCGAACAGAACCATAACAACCAAACAAAATATTGGCACCATCAGGTCTGAATAATTTGTGACAGCGAGAATGATGACAGCAGAAGGAGAGGATCAAATGAATGTGAGGTGCCAGGTAGATGACAAATGAAGGTTGGAGACTAATACAATGGGAAGAATGAAAATCAGCAGTTGCAGATAATGGCTGCTAAGCAAACTCTGCAGCTCACAGCTGAAAAAATTCCAAAGGGATGGACAATAAATGTTGGACTACCCAGCAATGTGGAACAGTGTTCTTTTAAAATTCACTTATGGGATGTGGGTGTCGCTGACTGAGGCCCAGCATTTATTGCCTGTCCCTAGTTGCCCTTGAGAAGGTGGGGGTGAGCTGTCTTCTTGAACTGCTGCAGTCCACCTGCTGTGGGGTTGACCCACAATGCCCTTCAGGATGGAATTCTAGGATTTTGATCCAGAAACAGTGAAGGAATGGAGATATATTTCCAAGTCAGGATGGTGAGTAGCTTAAAGGCAAAATTGTAGTTGGTGGTGTTCCCATATCCTTGGTCATTATTCTTGTTCTTGGTCATGGGTTTGGAAGGTGATGTCTAAGAAACTTTGGTGAATTTCTGCAGTGCATCTTGTAGATAGTACACATTGCTGCTACTGAATGTGATGGGGGTGTTTGATTATGGATAGTATCAAACGCCTTGCGTGTTGTTAAAGCTGCACCCATCACACTCCTGACTTGTGCCTTGTAGATGGTGGACGGGCTTTGGGGAACCGGGAGGTGAGGTACTCGGTGCAGTATTCTTAGCCTCTGACCTGCTCTTGTAGCCACTGTGTTTATGTGGTGAGTTGAGTTTCTGTTCAATGATAAGCCCCAGGATAGAGAAAGTGGGAGATTCAGTGATGATAACACCATTGAATGTCATGGGGTAATATTTAGATTGTCATAGCATGGTAATAGTCAGAACCTCGCATTTGTGTGACATGAGTGTTACTTGCCACTTCTCAGCCTAAGTCTAGGTATTGTCCAGATCTTGTTGCATTTGAACATAGACTGCTTCAGTATCTGAGGAGTTGCCATTGGTGCTGAACATTGTGCAATCATTAGCGAACATCCCCACTTTTGACCTTATAATGATGAAGCAGCTGAAGATGATTGGGCGTAGGACACTACCCTAAGGAACTCCTGCAGAGATGTCCTGGAGCTTAGATGACTGTCTTCCAATAACCACAACCATCTTCGTATGTGTCAAGTATGACTCCAACCACTGGAGAGTTTGCTCCCTGATACCAATTGATTCCAGTTTTGCTGGGGCCCCTTGATGCCACTCTCGACCAAATGCAGCCTTGTTGTGAATGAGGGTAACAGACTTGAACAGATCGAGATAGAGGAAGTTGATGTGCCAGAAATTTTGGCAAACATTAAAATTGATAAGAGCTGAAGACCAGACCAGATTTATCCGGGAAGCGAGAAAGGAGGTTGCTAAGCTGGTAGTGAAGATCTTTGCTTAAAGGCAGTCAGCATGGCTTTGTGAGGGGCAGGTCATGCCTCACAAATTATATTGAGTTCTTTGAGGAGGGGACGAGACAGGTTGATAAAGTTCAGGCAGTGGATGTGGTGTCTATGGACTTCAGCAAGGCATTTCTTAAGGGTCCCCATGGTAAGCTCATTCATGAAGTCAGGACATATGGGATACAGGGAGATTTGGCTATCTGGATTCAGAATTGGTTGGCTGACAAAAGGCAGAGAGTGGTTGTAGATGGAAAGCATTCTGCCTGGAGGTCGGTGGTGAGTGGTGACCCGCAGGGATTTGTTCCTGGGCCTCTGCTCTTTGTAGTTTTTATAAATGACTTGGATGAGAAAGTTGAGGGGTGGGTTGGTGAATTTGCCGATGACACAAGGGTTGGACATGCCGTTGATAGTATTGAGGGGTTTTGTAGGCTGCAGTACAACATTGACAGGATGCAGAGCTGGGCTGAGAAATAGCAGTTGGATAAGTGCGAAATGATGCATTTTGGAAGGAATAACTTGAATGCTGAATATACAATTAAAGACAGGATTCTTGACAGTGTGGAGGAACAGAGGTATTCAAGTACATAGATCCCTTAAAGTTGCCACCCAATTGGATAGGGTTGTTAAGAAACCATATGGTGTTTTAGCTTTCATTAACAGGGGGATCATATTTAAGAGCTGCAAGGTTTTGCTGCAAATCTATAAAACCCTGGTGAGACCGCACTTGGAATATTGTGTCCAGTTCTGGTCGCCCTCTTATAGAAAAGATACAGTGGCTTTGGAGAGGGTGCAAAGAAGGTTTACCGATATGCTGCCGTGACTGGAGGGCTTATCTTATGAAGAGAGGTTGATTAAGCTTGGACTTTTCTCTCTGGAGAGAAGGAGGAAGAGAGGTGACCTGATCGAGGTGTACAAGATAATGAGAGGCATGGATAGAGTTGATAGATTAGATTACTTACAGTGTGGAAACAGGCCCTTCGGCCCAACAAGTCCACACCGACCACAGGGGTAGAATGTGCAAACTCCACACAGAGAGTCGCCCGAGGCAGGAATTGAACCCGGGTCTCTGGCGCTGTGAAGCAGCAGTGCTAACCACTGTGCTACCGTGCCGCCCAAAGAGCCTGAGACTTTTCCCCAGGGCAGGATTGACTGCCACAAGGGCTCATAGTTTTAAGGTGTTAGGAGGAAGGTATAGCAGAGACAACAGAAGTAGGTTCTTTTCGCAGAGAGCTGTGAACGCATGGAATGCATTGCCAGCAGTGGTGGTGGAAGCAGAGTCATTAAGTAACTTTAAACAACTGCTGGACATGCACATGGATAGCAGTGAATTGAGGGGTGATTACGTTAGATTATTTTATTTTGGATTAGGTTTAATCCTCGGCACAACATCGTGGGCCAAAGGGCCTGTTCTATACTGTACTTTTCTATGTTATTTATAGATAGAAACAATTTGCAGAGCTACAGGGAAAAGTAGATTAACTTTAAGTTAAATCAGTAAAGAGAGCCAGTGCAGATGTGATGGTCTGAATGGCCTCTGTCTGTTCTGTAATGAATTTGTGACCTGTAGTCGCAACCTTACTTTGACGGTTTTATCTATGGATCATTCTGTTGAGCCTTTTTACACATGTTATGCACCAGTGAATATTTGTCACTTTATGTTGACTTGATATTTCACTTTTCAGTCAATATTCCAAAAGCCGCAAACCTTTCCTCAGAGTTTAACTCTCTTTATGTCCGTTCTCGATAGTTTCAATCCATTTGTTCAGACATATCTCTGGAGTGGGTGGGACTTGACCCAGATCTATTGTCCAAGAAGTAGGGACACTACCACAACTGTGAATCTGCACTGCAGCCCCTGCAAGGCCAATGTCTCCTTCCTGAGGTGCTCCCTCAAAACTGAATGCAATCCACCAGCTGGTAAGTTTTAAGCAGATAACACAAAGTTCATCCCTTTGTATTGGGTCCCTTTGACATAAAGGCTTCCCTTGCAACTTGAGTAAGACAAAGGGAAACAAATTATATACGACTTAATACACCAGAGATATAATTCAAAGTTTATAGTCCAGAAGTGATAACAATTGAGAACTCATTAACAGCCTTGAGTGTAGTGGGTACGTTTACAACGTAAGTTAATACAGTGTGTCTTTCACATGCTGCATTCAATACATTTATTAGGGGTTAGGGCAGTATAGAAGAGTAACATTGTCAATATATATTTAATAGGTATATATAACTTTTAGACAAAGGTTGACCAAAAAAAGATGTTATTTATAGTGAATGAACAGTGACTCTCATTTACAAGGAACTAAATAGGTCACCAAGACTTTCACTACACAACATACTAGCTTTGGAGTCTGATGCATTCTCTCCTGATTAATAAAGGAAAAAGGCTGTATGTAGTTTTCAGCTCAATAATTCGGAGGTCTTCAGAGATTCTATTTAAAACAGAAAGAGCAGCTATTAGACAGTGTATGTCTTTCTCGAGTCAGAGACTCAATACATTCAGTGATATTGCAGCCCCCCCTTCACTGTCCATTTCAATAAGAAATCTTTGAGAAACATTATGTTAATTTTGGCCTTATTAACTCAAATAAATTACAACTTGATTTAAATTCTTGACAATGATACATTTTGGTCCAGGTACAAGGAAGAATTCTCCCTCTTCTCTACTGTTCTTCCACTGGGTAATTTACCTCTACCTAAGAGAGGGCAGGTAAAACAATTCTATAGAGGTCATATCCTCTCACAAAGCTCCCCTTTATTTACATGTAGGTACATGTATGGAATGAGCTGCCAGAGGATGTGGTGGAGGCTGGAGAAATTACAACATTTAAGAGGCATTTGGATGGGTATATGAATAGGAAGGGTTTGGAGGGATATGGAGGCTGGCAGATGGGGCTAGATTGGGTTGGGATATTTGGTCGGTGTGGACAGGTTGGACCAAAGGGTCTGTTTCCATGCTGTACATCTCTATGACTCTATGACTCCATGTTTGTAGTACTTGATATACTAGCTTTCTCATGCCAGCTCTCAGTGAGCAGAACCCCTGACATTCCTGTTTATATCTGTCAGACAGGGTTCCCTGTTTGGACAAGACTAACAGCCCCAATCCGGGAACACATATTCCAAGATGTCTACCTAGCTGATTTTAGTAGAATCTCTACAGCAGGGAACTCGTTTCAACATGATAACTAAAGGTTCACACTTCAGAGAGCTCTGTACTCCCTTAATATTGCATCAAGAACATTGCTGAAAATGTGTAGCTGGAAAAGCGCAGCAGGTCAGGCAGCATCCAGGGAACAGGAGAATCGACGTTTTGGGCATAAGCCCTTCTTCAGGAATGAGGAAAGTTTGTCCAGCAGGCTAAGATAAAAGGTAGGGAGGAGGGACTTGGGGGAGGGGCGTCGGAAATGCGATAGGTGGAAAGAGGTCAAGGTGAGGGTAATAGGTCAGACTGGGGTGAGGGCGGAGAGGTCAGGAAGAAGATTGCAGGTTAGGAAGGCGGTGCTGAGTTCGATGGATTTGACTGAGACAAGGTGGGGGGAGGGGAAATGAGGAAACTGGTGAAATCCGAGTTCATCCTTTGTGGTTGGAGGGTTCCTCGATGGAAGATGAGGCGCTCTTCCTCCAACCATCGTGTTGTTGTGGTCTGGCGATGTATCCTTGGTGGAGTGGAAGGGGGAGTTGAAGTGTTGAGCCACAGGGTGGTTGGGTTGGTTGGTCCGGGTGTCCCAGAGGTGTTCTCTGAAACGCTCTGCAAGTAGGCGGCCTGTCTCCCCAATATAGAGGAGGCCACACCGGGTGCAGAGGATGCAATAGATGATGTGTGTGGAGGTGCAGGTGAATCTGTGGTGGATATGGAAGTTTCGTTTGGGGCCTTGGAGGGAGGTGAGGGGGAAGGTGTGGGCGCAAGTCTCGCACCTCCTGCGGTTGCAGGGGAAGGTGCCGGGAGTGGAGGTTGGGTTGGTGGGGGGTGTGGATCTGACGAGGGAGCCACGGAGGGAGTGGTCTTTACGGAATGCTGATAGGGGAGGGGAAGGAAATATATCCTTGGTGGTGGGGTCCCTTCAACTCCCCCTCCCACTCCACCAAGGACATGCAGGTC
>NW_025215076.1:24075-35235 GCF_004010195.1 Chiloscyllium plagiosum | reverse complement strand
GGAAGTGGAAGAGATGCGGTGGAGGGCATCGTCGACCACGTCGGGGGGGAAATTGCGGTCCTTGAAGAAGGAGGCCATCTGGGTTGTACGTTTTTGGAACTGGTCCTCCTCGGAGCAGATGCGCTGGAGACGAAGGAATTGGAAGAATGGGATGGCGTTTTTACAGGGGGCAGAGTGGGAGGAGGTGTTGTCCAGGTAGCTGTGGGAGTCGGTCAGTTTGTAGTAGATGTCCGTGTTGATTCGGTCGCCTGCGATAGAAATAGAAAGGTCGAGGAAGGGGAGGGAGGAATCTGAGACAAGGGATGAACTCGGATTTCACCAGTTTCCTCATTACCCCTCCCCCCACCTTGTCTCAGTCAAATCCATCGAACTCAGCACCGCCTTCCTAACCTGCAATCTTCTTCCTGACCTATCCGGCCCACCCCAGTCTGACCTATCACCCTCACCTTGACCTCTTTCCACCTATCGCATTTCCGACGCCCCTCCCCAAAGTCCCTCCTCCCTACCTTTTATCCTAGCCTGCTGGACAAACTTTCCTCATTCCTGAAGAAGGGCTTATGCCCGAAAATTCGATTCTCCTGTTCCCTGGATGCTGCCTGACCTGCTGCGCTTTTGCAGCAACACATTTTCAGCTCTGCTCTCCAGCATCTGCAGACCTCACTTTCTGAATCAAGAACATTGCCGAGTTTGCGTGCTCCAGTCTCTAGAGCAGGAATTGAACCCACAAATCTAAGTATTCATTTCACAATCTGCTTTTTAAGGCAAGTGTGGCCAAGCTCACTTGCAACTATTTGGTTTACATTTGGTTGGGAGAGGCAAGATGGAAATCTTTAATCTGGCCCATCCATCAGGGGACTGATGCAATCTGGTTGGCGAGTCATTTTATATCCTGGTCAATTTCTTTCCACATTTTATTTATCAATTGTAAATTTAGCAGCATTTAAAAATGGTACAGAACATCTAACTGCTTCCACTTGTCTTGAAGAAAGATTAAAATGACCCCCCTTTAATCTAGAAACAGCAACGGAACAGCTGACAGACTGAGTAATCAACAAATACTTTGTTAAATAAAGGGAAAGAAAAGCAAATAATTTTACACTTCAAAAAAAGATTGTCATTCAATTGGCTCTCCAGAGGAGGTGCTTTGATAGATTTAATTAGCCAAGGCAGGAATAGAAAATGGTGGCATGGTAATGTCACTGGACTGGTAACCTTGATATCTATGTTAATGCTCTGCAGATATGGATTCAAACCCCAACCACAACAGTTGGGGGAAATTTAATTCAATTAACTAAATATTCTGGAATTGGAAACTCATCACAGTAACGGTGACCATGAAATTATCAACTGTCACAAAAGCTTTGTTTCAGTAACACCCTTTAGGGAAGAGAATCTACCATCCTTGCATGGTCCAGGCTACATGTGACTCCTGACTCACAGCAATACAGTTGGCTCTGAAGTGGCCTCCCAAGTCACTCAGCTCAAGGCACCCAGAGAAGGGTGACAATTGGTGGCCTTGCCTGGGATGCTCACGTCCCATGAAATATTAAATGAAAATGTCAAATTGATGGAGTCCTACTCTCTAAAATCAGGTCACTTTTAAGTCTGCCACTGCTCACAATAAATCTCAGGAAAGTAAGGCATTGACTGCAAATGTGTATGGGGATATTAGTCGGAAATATCACAATGATGAAACCTTTAATTTTAATTCTATAATNNNNCAGCTCAGAGCATGAGGTTGATGAATTTATCCTTTTATCTACAAAAAGCCTCTCTAAAGTAGCTTTGATAAAATATTGTTATTTCCAGAGCATTGTGAACAGAATTTTATTTCCAGATGCATCATCACACAGATTGCAAACCCATTTCAATGAATGGAACTGTTCTCTTTTTAATTGATTCTCAGGATGTGGGTGTCACTGTCAAGGTCAGCATTTATTTTGAGTCTTTAGATGTCTTTGGACAATATTAGTGCACCTTCTTCTTGAACCATTATTCCAATACAACTGAGTGGCTTATTAACCACACTAGTATGTATAAGTCAGACTGGGAATGGATGCTAGATTTCCTTTTTGACAGGACATTCGTGAACAAATGAGTTATTAAGGCAATCTGCCGGATGATAAACCATATCGTACCTGCAGGAAGTTACAGAACAGAAAAAACTCCTTTGCCATACTGTACTGACCAAACCTGTGAGAAACTGATAGTTTGTTTTAATGCAAATGAATACTCACTAACTACAATTGCACTTACTGAAAATTATCCAGGACTTTCACATGTATCCCGGTGGGAGAATCTATACCTACCTAATCTTGAAGCTGACTCTAAATCGCATCACTGACATAATTTTCAACAGGCGAGGGGTTGTCTAAGGTATCAGCTGAGTTTGGATCTTGCTGGCTGCTGGAAAATTAGAAAGAGTTGTTCACCATACTGAGAACAATAATTCTTTCTATTACCTGGATTTGTTACCTTTAACTCTTGAAAGGCATTGAATCATTACATAAAAGTAAGTGTTGAATCAATTCAGTTGGAAATCTAGAAGAAAAATATACAAAAAGAATTCAATGCTAAGTTCTACTCTATTAAGAAGCCCACTTCTGAAATGTATTAGCAAGTGCATTGCTTAAACTGGAACAAGCACACTTAAGCTTAGGTTTCGTGCACATGTTTTGAGATCAAATTTGGCAGCAGGAGGATTGCTCAGACTTCAGGACTTGAGTGTCCATATTATTCTTCCAAACGTTAGACATGAAGTTTAATGAGATTGTTATAGCTTTTGATTTTGTGGGTGGGTTAGCTTGGTTGGCTGGATAGGTCGTTTGCAATGTAAAATGATTCCAACAGTGTGGGTTTAATTCCCACACCTGCTGAGGTTACTATGGATAATGTTTCATCTCAAACTCTCTCCTCACCTGAGGCATTGTGACCCTCAGGTTAAACCACCATCAGTTCTCTCTCTAAGGGGAAAGTACACCAATAAGACTGTGGTGACTTTACCTTTATTTATATTTTAATCTAAGGTAAAATGAAAGGGGCTTTGGAACTTTTCCTAACCCTGTCCAACAACAAGATGGGATGAAATGTCTGTTAGAGATTATCGGGAGAAGTAAGTTATTTTATTGGAAAGAAGGTGGGAAACATTCACGCATGAACCAATGGCAGCAACAGTCCTGTTTACATTAATTAGATTTATAATCTTTGAAATCCCTGGAACATGGTCAGATTGTGAAGTTGTAAACACTTATGTTTTAATTTACTTTCATGATAAGCGATTTGGGGTCTCAATGTGGCAAATCAGCAATCACAAGGTCAATGTGATGCACATTATCACATTATCATGGAGTTGAGCTTTGAGGAAGGGCTCAGTTTTAGAACTATCCCTGAGAAAATCACAATCGCTTCATTAGGATCTGGGGGAGGGAATGAATAAAATTTGATAGTCTGTCTGGTTCACGAGACAGAAACAGAGTGGTGCCCATGCTCAGATTGAAAGGAACAATGTATTAAGGATTTGCAAAAAGGATGGAAGATTTGCCTGTCCTATGCCAGATGGAGAACCTCTAGGAAAAGTAATCATAAAAGATAGTTCTTGGGTTAAAAAGGTACCTGGCTGGGAAATAAAAGTAAGCAAAGGAAACAAGCATTTGCAAGCTAAGGATCAATTTAGGTCTGGATCTGGGAAAACTGATTGCCTACTTAAGGGCAGAGTTATATGTAGTTGTGAAGTGAATTTTTCTTTTGTCGATAGTAAAGGGGAAATTTTCTGTTTTGTAGTTGACAGTATAAGTTTACTACAATAATAGTGTTTAGCTGATAACACTTTTAGCCTGATTGTCACAGAGAAATATCTTAAAATATGAAAAAGTGTTTATCACCCTTTTTACTATTAACGGAAAGGGTGAATTGTTTTAAGGTTGCTGGTCTCTGCAGGGATAGTAATGAATGGTAGTGCCACTGACAAACATGTATGAAACAACTAGGAAGAGCATGTTTTTACTTCCCACCTTTCACAAACTCAAGACCTTCCAAAGGACTTCACAGCCAATTAAGTAGCTTTAAGATGAAGTACTAATATAAGGAAAGATACGTTTACCAATTTCCAATACCACGGACCCACTAGCAGCAGTGAGATAATGAATGCTGGTTGAAGGAGAAATATTGGTCAAGGCACAGAGAAATCCCCCACCATTTTCATATAGGGTCAGTGGATCTTTACATCTATCTGGGGATATTAAATGACAGAACGCCTAACAGTGTAGCATCCCTTCAACACTCCATTGAACCATGTCTTACATGTTGAATTGAATATGAGAGGCTTTGGATAGAGAGAATACATCTGGTTTTGCAAGGCTATGTAATGCAACAACCAAGGACGTGACAAAAGCAGAGATTATGAGTGTTTAAGTTGAGAAATTGAATATATGGTGTGTGCAGGGCAAACACATATTGGGTTAGATCAAGTAACCTGTGTCTTGGTTGTTTCTCGACACAATTTTTATACCATGCATACTCAGGACAGATTTGCATTGAAGACATCAGTACCAGTGTAGATCTGGGCTTACGGACTCTTGAGGCACATTCTGGTCATTTTCACTAAGCAAAAGGAGAATATTGTAGAGGAGAAGAATGAGGTATGAGATATTAGACTAGAAAGGATTGAGGTTAGTTATGACCAGGTGTTAGCAATTGTAATAAGAGTGAAAGTAGACAAGTCCCCTGGGCCAGATGGAATTTATCCGAGGATTCTCTGGGAAGCTAGGGAGGAGATAGCAGAGCCTTTGGCTTTGATGTTTGAGTCGTCATTGTCTACAGGTTTGGTACCAGAAGACTGGAGAATTGCAAATATTGTACCCTTGCTCAAGAAGGGCAGTAGAGATGACTCAGGTAATTATAGACCAGTGAGCCTTACGTCTGTTGTAGGAAAGGTTTTGGAAAGGATTATAAGAGATAAGATTTATAATTATCTAGCAAACAACAATTTGATTTCAGATAGTCAACATGGTTTCGTCAAGGGCAGGTCGTGTCTCACAAACCTCATTGAGTTTTTTGAGAAGCTGACGAAGCATGTAGATAATGGTAGGGCAATTGATGTGGTATACATGGACTTCGGTAAAGCCATTGATAAGGTTCCACATGGTAGACTGTTGGAGAAAATGTAGAGGCATGGAATTGAGGGTGATTTAGCAGTTTGGATTAGAAACTGGCTTTCTGAAAGCAGGCAGCGAGTGGTGGTTGATGTAAAATATTTAGCCTGGAGTCCAGTTACTCATGATGTGCCACAAGGATGTGTTTTGGGACCACTGCTGTTTGTCATTTTTAGAAATGACTTAGACGCAGGCATCGGTGGATGAATTAGTAAATTTGCAGATGGCACTAAAGTTGGTGGAGTAGTGGACAGTGTGGAAAAGTGTTACAGGTTGCAGGGGGACTTGGATAAACTGCAGAATTGGGTTGAGAGGTGGTAAGTGGAGTTCAATGCAGCTAAATGTCAGGTGATGCACTTTGGGAAGAAGAACAGCAAGGCAGAGTACTGGGTCAATGGAAAGATTCTTGGTAGTATGGATGTGCAGAGGGATCTTGGAGTCCATATACATAGATCCCTAAAAGTTGCACCCAGGAGGATAGTGTTGTTAAGAAGGCATACAGTGTGTTAGGTTTCATTCGTAGAGGGATTGAGTTCCGGAGCCGCAATATCATGCTGCAGCAATACAAAACGCTGATGCGGCTACACTTGGAATATTGTGTACAGTTCTGGTCCCGATATTTTGGGAATGATGTGGAAGCATTGGAAAAGGTGCAGAGGAGATTTACCAGGATTTTGCCTGGTCTGGAGGGAAGGTCTTATGAGGAAAGGCTGAGAGACTTGAATCTGTTCTGATTGGCAAGAAGAAGGCTAAGAGGGGATTTGATAGAGACATACAAGATGATCAAAGGATTAGATAGGGTAGACAGTGAAAGTCTTTTTCCTAGGATGATTATTTCTGTGTGTACGAGGGGGCATCACAACAAATTGAGGGGTGGTAGATTTAAGACAGATGTCAGAGGCAGGTACATTATGCAGCGAGTGGTAAGGGCGTGGAATGCCCTACCTGCTAATGTAGTCAACTCAACCACATTAGAGAGATTTAAACAATCCTCAGATTAGCATATGGATGATTTTGGGATAGTGTAGGGGGACGAGTTGAGAATAGTTCACAGTCAGCGCAACATCGAGAGTGAAGGGCCTGTTCTGCGCTGTATTGTTCTATATTCTCTACTCTATAATCTTATAATTGCTCCAAATTTATTTAAAGTACCTTGTCTGGCCATTTGCTATCCTTTCGAGAAATTCTTTCGCTGCCTTCTCCTGCAGGAGAGTGGTGTACATATGAGTGAATACAGCATCAGAGTGACGTTTGCTTGCGTTGTGCTCATCCTGGGTTCTGATTATCAGAAACAAAAGCATCTTCAGTCTAAAATGTTCAGGCCATGCACATGGTTCAGTTAAAAAGATTCAATATGCCTGCTCCCCGACCTCAGCTGTACATTACACATGATAAAACGTTTCATTTAGAATTCTTCCGTTAAGTGGCTGAAACCATGATTAAATTCGGAATAGAAAGGAGATTATGCTTCAGTTATACAGAGCATTGGAAGGATCACATCTAGAGTATTGGGTCCAGTGCTAGTCAGGGTGCTTAAGGATGCTAATGCATTGGTAGCAGCTCAGAAAAGGTTTACTAGACTAAGACCTAGAATGAGTAGGTTGCTTTGGAGGAAAAGTTAAATCGACTAGATCTGTATCCTCTGGAGAAAGTCAGTAGTGACTTAGTTGAAACATAAAAGATCTTAAGGTGACTTGACCAGTTGTACATTGAAAGGAGTTTCCTCTTGTCAGGTGGAACTGGGAGTAATAGTTTTAAAATAGGGTGTTGCTCAGCTAAGACAGATGAGGAGACATATTTTTCCTCGAAGAAGATTAGGAGTCTTTGGAATTCATTTCCTTAAAGGGCAATGGATGCAGAGTCTTCAAACATTCTGAAGGCAGAGGTCGATCAATGCTTAATTAGCCAGGGGATGAAAGGTTATTGATGATGTGTAGGAATACAGAGTTGAGTTAAAACCAGATCAACCATGATCTTATAAAATGGCAGAGCAGGCTTGAAGAGACTTTCTCAAGTGGCTTACTCTTGATCTTTGTTCAAATGGAACACCCTTTAGATTCAATTAAAATTAAAAATTTGGGGAAATATTCAACAATACAGTTGCCATATCAAAATACTGAGTCACAGAGTCTGACATCACAGACAGAGACCATTCGGCCCATGCTAGACTATCTTTCAAAGGGCTATCTAATTGCCCCACTCTATCTCTATCATCCTGCATCTTTTTTATGCTTTCTTTTTGAAAGTCAGTATGGAATCCTTCATATTCCGTAGCATATGCTGGATCAGGACAATCTGCAGCACATGAGAAACCGTATTTTCCAATTACCTTAAACTGGTGCACTTTGGTTATCAAACCTTTCATCAAACGGTTTCTTCACTCTTAAGCTTTTAAAAACCTTCATAATTTTGAACAATTCAACTAACTTGCTCCCTAACATAGTGAGTAAAACACATTCAATAAGGAGTTGACCATTCAGCCCTTGAGTCTCCTCCACCATTCAGCAAGGTCATGGCTGATCTGATTGTAACCTCAAGCCCCATATTCCCATTTACAGCTGATAACTTTTCACCTCCTTGCTTAATTAGAATCTATCCACCTCAGCCTTACAAATGTGCTAGGACTTTGAATTTAAAACAGTATCCCCTAGTTCTTGATGCTTGCATGAAAGGAAATGTCCTCTCCATTCACCCTGTCAAGACGCTCAGGATTTTATGTTTCAATTAATTCAACTCATGCTCTCAAAGTCTAACAGATTCAAGTCTAGAATATGCAACTTTTCCTTGTAAGATAACCCACTCATTACATATTATTACTTATTAGTCTGGTAAAAGCTATCTGTATACCAGTATTTGTGTGATTCATGTACTAAGACACCTCCATGTCAGAAAACTGTAATGATTCACCATTTAGAGAATATGTTGCTTTTTAATTCTTCCTGCTGAATTGGATAATTTCACATTTCCCACATTATATTCATCTGCCACATCTTTGTAGACTCACAACCTAGTTTTTTGCAGCTGCTTTATATTCTCTTCACAACTTACTTTCCAAGTTATCTTTGTACCAACATCAGATTTGGTAATCATATCTTACATTCCTTCATTCAAGTTATTTGCATAACTTGTAAGCATTTGAGGTTCTATCAATCCATATGGCCTTCCGCTTATTTCATCTTACCAACCTTAAAAGAGCCATTTATGTCCACTCTTTATTTCCTGTTAAACAGCCAATCTTTTCTTTCTCCAGTGTGTGCATGCTCAACCATAGCATCAGTTGGGCTTATATTTGTTTTTATGACCACTGACAATTTATTGTCAATTGCAGCCAAAACATTTCTCCTCTCCCTCTAATGGAAAATGGCATTTTTCTATTTGGTGTAACAATGTCCAGTTTCTCAGTGTCACTTGTAAAAATGTTATCATTTGTATGTCAACATTACTGAGGAGCAGTTCGTTCATCACTTTAAACTATCTTTTTCTTTAACAGATTTAGAAAGGCGATGCATTCCCCAACTCATTGCTCTAGTGTTGATTGAGGGGGGATTGATTGACGTTGATGCTCTTGTTTATACACTTCATGATTGTAAAGTTCAATCGCATTCAGATGCAGTTTGAAGTCCCAAAATCCTCCATGTTCTCCAATGCTGAGCCCCGGCCCACACCCAGTGTGTCCCTGCCATGCAACTCCCCACTACCCCCAAGCATTCACATACCTTTTCCCCATCAGTGATTCCAGATATTTCCTAGCAGCTATTTCACCAAGCAGTTTGCTGTATTCGTTGGTGAAAATTGCATCTGAATGTCGTTTTGCTCTGGAGGAATGGAAAGAAACACACAGACAGTTTTAATATAGAGGACTTTTGAGAGATTTATGAAAAGAAATGATTAATTACAAAACTATTGGACAGTTTGTGCAGAATTGTTGGATCAGTCTCTGAAAGGAAGGGTTCTCTGGACTTTGCCCCCCAACATCAACTACTCTTCCCTTGCAATTGCTTCTTATTGACATTTATAAACCATTCAAACACACACCAGCACTTGCCTAAGCAGTATGGCTACTAAGAAGTCATGTGCTCAACATTAATGGGAATAAAAGATTGCCTTAGGCATAAAGGTGGGCCTGTACTCACTGGATGTCAGCAGAAAGGGAGGCAATCTTCTTGGAAAAGATTCTGAGGTGCTTCTTAGGAGAGAAAAGAATCGAACAGTGGGCACAGTTCATAAATAAAATGTATTTCGCTTAAGATACAAATGAGGAGATAATTCTGCTCTCAGTTGCACCTCTTGGGAATTCTCTTCCTATGAGCATTGAAGGCAAAGTTACTGAATATGTTCAAATCTGAACTAACAGATTTTCTTTTTAAAATCAAAAGGGAGTCAAGGGTTATAGGGCTGGGGAGGGAAATTAGACAAGACAAATAAGGCTGCAACCAGATCAATCACAAATTGAGTTTGAACGTGGAACAGGCTCCAAGGTGCCTTTTTTTCCTAAGTTTTAATGTAGATCATTGTGCTGGACCAATATAGTGAGCAGTTCTGAATTTTTTTTTGTTTAAATATGCAGGATTGGCAATGTAATTCTCTCACCTTGGCATGCTTGCGGACAACTGGTAATAGACTTTGTCGCTGTCTGACGATGGGTTTTGGTAAATGTCACTATCAGCTCTCACTGGTGATTGTGACTGATCCTCACTGGACTGTCCATCGAAACCAACAGCATTTCGCAGCCTGAAGGTCAGAGATAAATAAAGTCAGTCCAACTATGGTCAGCCTTGATGGAGCCATCACTGGCGTCAGATTACGAATTAGCATGGGTCTGATTATAAACAGCATAAGGCTGGTTCACAATGTGTTGGTGTAACTCAGTGGCCACAGTGCAGACAAGCAGCATAGACAGAACCAAATATGGCAACAATCTAAACTATGGAAAGTATCAAAATAACAGAAACTAATTGTATAAAAGGGTGATATGTACGCAATTTGAGGCACAAGTGATTTTGTCACTATCTGTAGGCACTGGTTACTTTATCGTTGAAGTTTTCCAGACGATTTCCCCTACGTACCGATTAGGACAAACCTCGAATTACCTAATCGTGGCCCAACACAGGATCACTGCACTTCTACTCCAACAGCATTCGGGACAGACTAAAGGAAGCCGTTCGCAATAAACAGCGAAAATCTCAATCGGATGGATGTCCTTCTCTTCACCCGGGACAGTCGGGGAATTATTCAGCGTTACTATCCAGCGTGTGCCATACGTAATGTTACATTGATATTGAAATCCAGGATAGTCCACTAGAAAGAGTTGGGAGGGAATCTCAGATTGCACACTCCCCATTCAATCTGCAGAGTGTAGTCTAAGGCGACTTGTGGTTTCTGTAGGAGTGTTATAACATCTGCAGCTCATAAACAGGTTATTCATCGTAACATTGATCCATGTTGACGTCCCCCCTTTCCGACCTCATCACCTCATTCTCCCAGTGACTCTTTCCCACTCCCCCCACCCCCGCCGCACAGATCTAGCTTCCCCTTGAAATGTGTACAATTTTACTCGGTATGGTGGCCATAATTATTTATGAGCATCATATACGCACTTAATGTGATGGATTAATATCAGGCGAAATGAAATGAAATACTCTGGAAGTTGTGATCATCATCAGCGAATCCTCCCCGCTCCCCACCCCCAACAGCGCGTGTTGCCATAGCAAAGCTCTGGACTTGAGGCTGAGCCAGCCATCCCACCCCCAAGTAAGTGCTACATCCTGCAATGTACAATCGAGATTGCAGATGAGCCCATAAGAAATAGGAACAGGAGTAGGCCATTCAGCCCCGCGAGTTTGCTCTACCATTTTGCTCATTCCATGCTCCTCACTTCCCTGCTCCTTTCCGGTAACCCTTGACCTAACTGGTCAAGAATCCATCTTCATAATGAAGGGCTTTTGCCCGAAACGTCGATTCTCCTGCTCCTCGGATGCTGCCTGACCCGCTGTGCTTTTCCAGCACCACA
>NW_025215076.1:17885-22968 GCF_004010195.1 Chiloscyllium plagiosum | reverse complement strand
ACAAAATACATACACAAGGACGTCATCGGCATTCCCTATGGAATGAGAACACGTAGTCAAAGCCGGTTTAACAACTTATCGTGGGAGGTGCTTGTAATGCGTGGACATCTCCAGAGCCTGGTCTCTTCTGTATATTGAAATGTTCAGCGTCAAATTCCAAACTTTCCCCGACTTCTAATGTCCCTCCATTAGAAATGTGCATGTTTCAACAGTCCCCAACCCCCTACCGTGTAGAATCTTACAGCACGGAAGGAGACATCACAATGCCTTTCTATTAAAACTAACCAATATCTTAACCCCACAAATTTCGCTCCTTCAACTAATGATTTAGTTCTTTTTGAAAAAGCGTTTCAAAGTTGTGTATCTCAATCACATCTCACTCCCTCTATAAAGTGTTAATGTCTCCTTTGGATCTTTTGCCAATTATCTTAAATTTGTACCTTTTGGTTATTGACCCATTGGTCACAGTCTCTTCTCATGCCCTCTTCATTTTCAATCCCTCTATTAAATTTCCCCTTAACCTCGAATGAACAGGAACAGTCTCAGTCTTTCCACGTCATGAAAAAACAAATCGCTTTTATAAATCTATTTAGATATGGCTGAATTGTCTGTACAACTGATGAATAGCTAAAAACACCCAAATACAATAATTCGAGCAATTGAACATGACCTGGACATTAGAATTTTGCAAATTTAGATTTTGTACTTAATGATATTTCTTCCCCACCTCCAATTGCCGTGGCATTAGATGCAGAATAGATACACACGACTGTATATGTCTGTATCAATTTTGGTAGAATATGATATTAGGAATTTATACATGGCACATTACCTTGTCAGCGATGAAATTATTAATCAAAAGATTACTTTTTTGTACCAACAAACTAAGACAAAAGGGAAAATTAATCCCAATTGAAAACTGTCTCGGTATAATTGGTTTGCGTGCAATTGCAATTCAGTCAATGGTTTGAATGTATTAAGTGACAGTTTAGGAAGAGCCTGTCGATACCATGGGTGGGTTAGCAAAGGTAATCTAATGAAGGGTTCACAAAGTTTATGTATGGATTAATGGAAGCGGCGACTGCAGCAGAATCTAATCGAAGAGTTCAGAGAGTTTGCGTTCAAAACAGTCAATGGTTGGTTGATAGTGGGGCAGTGGTAGTGTCCCTATCTCTGAAGTTCCGAGGCCGAGGTTCAAGTAATATCTATTTCATAAAGACATATTATAACCTGTCGGTTCACAATGTTGAGTGACAGTAGAAGCGAGACTCCCGAATCTCTTCTGTGTAAAAACAGACCCAGAACTGAGGGGATGGTAGAAGGCAGTAAACGTAAGGGAACTTGTGTCACAACAACGACATTAAATGGCTGGGTACAACATTATTCCGGGAAACATGCACGACATTTCTTCAGATTACTTATATGGAGGAGGCAAATTTAGGATTAGTTTACTCAAGGAATTCAAGAGAATTTGCGTGTAGAATCATTCATATCCAGAAACGAAGTGGTGTGGAATTTAGATGAATTCCAGATTAATTGAATGCTCAGTAAGTATTCTCTGGGAACATTTTGAAAATTAATGGAATATGTCATAGATGGCCTCTATGGAGGAAACGTTGGATACTCGAGAGTAAATTACAATCGTAACTCAACAAATCTGTTCAATTCGTTAATCAATGGATACCTAATTGCAAGTTATGGGCTACGATTTAACAAAGGTTTGGTTGGGTTAGGGATACCTGGGAATTAAAACAAAAACGTTTTTTTTCCGGAGCAGAAGTGCTCTTATATACACCTGGAGCACGTGGAACTCGAACTCAGGTCTCTCGATCTCGGGATAGAGACACTGCTACTGTACAGCAAGAGAACCCCAGGGATGCTATAGGTGGGGTTCTAATAAGGTAATCCTGTTAATCTGACAATTCACTGAATTCAATATGAGAAAATGGTCGGTTACCTGGATCCCATTCCCAAATCAGACCATTTAGATTGCGTTTTAGTGGGCTTTGTTTGTAGATATCTAACTGGCCAGATGGCTGATTACTGGTGATAGTTAATGATAAAAGAAAGCCATGGTAATTTGGTGGTGGAAAAGCAGTTCAGTTGTGCGTGATAGCTCTTCTGGGTAATAAAAAAAATCTAGATTGTGTTTACCTCTAGACCAAGTGGCCTGGGTTCAAGTCCTACCTGCCCCAGAGGTGTGGATTAGCATCTCTGAACAGGTCCATCAGAAAATATCTAGTTCGCTTTAAGGGTTGAATTGCACAGTGTTAGTGTAACTACTTCTGGTCCTGAAAGCCTGGGTAAAGCGCCACCTGCTCTCGAAGCATGTCATAACCCATTTGAACAGATTGCTTCAAAGCATCTATCTGGATTGCGTTGTGGCTTTCCTCCAATGGCTTAGCGGCTAGATTGGAGGACTATAGTGTGTCACAAAATAAATTAAGTTGTCTTGAGGAGGGCTCATGTGAAACAGTGATAGTGTCCCTACCTTTGAGCCAGGAAGCGTAAATTCAAGTCCCAGCAGCTCCAAAGGTGTAATAACATCTCTGACAGGTTGATCAGTTGCATTGAAAGCTGATTAAATAATGTATTTGGTTTGTGTTGAGCTTTTGTGGTGCAGTGGCAATATCCCTACCTTTGAAACAGGAGATCTGGGTTCATGCACCATTTGTTCCAGAGGTGTGTAACAACAACAATGCTCAAGTTAAAATGAAAACATCTCCACCGATCACTTACTCGTAAGCTGACAAGAGCTAAGGCTAATAATCGTGATCCAAACGCTGCGAATGTTTTCAATAGGAACCAGCAGCTGATTAATGAGTTGACATGCACGAAATCTTCTTTGCTCTTTTGTCAACATATTCACCCTTAAGTCAGACACAAAAAATCTGTTTTGAATAATGTTTCTTTTATGTTTGAACTTAACAATCAAACGCATTGAAGGAATTTATCTTTTGTTCTCTAGTTTGTGAGAACATTCATTTAAAATAAAATCTTCCGATTTTATTACGGAGTGCAGGCATTTATTTTTCTTTTGTTAACATTTTTGTTTGACTCACCCAGTTCGAACTGAGTGCAACAGATCATCAAACGGAAGTTGAATGTGTTCTCATGAGCTGCATTGAAAGCTGATTAAATAATGTATTTTGATTCATGTGTCTTTAATTTTCTGCTTCCCTAATTAAGAGTACACTTGGCGTATTTGGAACTGAATGAATTAAGTGATCTTTAACTTTCTGTAGTATTTTGGTATTTGGTGGTGGTATTAAAGTGAAGGTGCCCAGATAAGTATCGCGAGGGAGTTCTAACAATATTTGGACTAACCATCATCTGCGCAGTTGATATAGAAATTCAACTTTAAAATGTTAGTAAAGCTTTCTCATATTTATTAAGTTTCCATGTTCTAACGAATGTCACTGTGTATTGTATTAGGTCAACTTGTTCTGGATCATTATGAAACTAAGTTGATAACACTTAGTTCTGATGAGAAAAAGCCTGTTGGACACCAGGGAGTGAGTCATATCCCAATCAAATTCAGATCACAAAACTTTTTTAAGAACCACTTGAAAGTGAGAATCTCAGTAAATTAAATCTTTAGAGATATCTGGGATATCTTCAAAGAAAAATAACTTTTAGTATGGATGTGTCTTTTTCAAAGTCTACAACTGTTGTCTATTTCTGATGAAGGGCTCTCACCCCCAAAATCTGAAGTTTTTGTTCATTCAAGTTCCATCCAGATTTGAGCCTGAAATCTTGATGGTCATGCAAAAGTTGCTACACTGTTAGAGATATCATCTACCAAATCAATGTATTGAAACAAACCTAGTGGACCCTAGCAGTTGAAATTAAAAGTTTATCATGATTGAGATCACATCAAGAGAAATACCAAGGAATGCAGCATTAAGCAATGTGACTTAAGTGGTGTTTGAAATCACAATTATCCATTCACATTACACAGACATCTGCTTGAATATATTAACAGCCAGAGAAACACACCGTACCCTTTATTGCAATCACACTCACTAACACACTTTAGCACTCACCTTGGCGTAATGTCAGAGTAAGGAGCCATCCATTTAAGACAGAGATGAGGAGGAGTTTCTTCTCTCAGAGGCTGGTGATCCTGAGGAATCCTTTCTACAGAGGGCTGTCAAGGCTGGGTCATTAACTATGTTTATGACTGAGATAGATTTTCAATCATTAAGAAAATCAGGGGTGATAAGCCGAAGGCAGGCACAATGACAAGCTCTATATAAATGAATATGAAATTACAGAATTGTAGAATCCCTACAGTGCAGAATGAGGCCATTCAGCCCATTGTTAGTACTGGTTTTCTGCAGAAGCCTGGTGTCAACCCCAGCCCCACCTTTCTCGTATTCTGACAAATTCCTCTGCTTCAGACAATGATTGAATTCTTCAACTGCCATGATTTAATCGCCACTAAAGTTTAAGGTGGGACATTCCAAAATGCCAACCACTGACTGTTTTAAAAAAAGTCTTTGTCATATATTCACAGCTTCTTTCATCAATCATCTTAAATCTGTGTCACTTTATTCTTGATCCTTCCAATAATGTAGTTTCTCCCTGGGTACTCTGTAGATACTCCTTATGATTTAGTACACCCCATTAAAATCTGTTCCCAATCCTAACTTCTCCATGGAGACTACCCCAGCTTCTGCAGTCGATTCTCAACTTTGGTACCAATCACCTTAATCTTTTCTGCACCCTCTCCAACATGTACATATTCTTCTTTAAGTGTGTTACCTGGAACTTGACACTACTTCACTTGTGACCAAATCATACCCTGTTTTATACAGGGTCACTATAGCTAGGAGGGTTGGTTAGCTTATTTGGCTAGATGTTTGGTTTATACTGTAAAGTAATGATAACAACATGGTCCAATTCCTGCACTGATTGAGGTTACCATGATTAGCTGTCCTTCTCAACCTTTCCCCCTCCACTGAGGCTTGTTAACCCTCCAGGAGAAAGTGAGGTCTGCAGATGCTGGAGATCAAAGTTGAAACTTTATTGCTGGAACAGCACAGCAGGTCAGGCAGCATCCAGGGAACAGGAGATTCAA
>NW_025215076.1:0-14888 GCF_004010195.1 Chiloscyllium plagiosum | reverse complement strand
CCTAGTTCCAAACTTCCAGCTCAGCACTGTCCCCATGACTTGTCTGGATTTGTCCTACCTGCCTATCTCCTTTTCCACCTATCCACTCCACCCTTTCCTCCCTGACCTATCACCTTCATCCCCTCCCCCACCTCACCCATTGTACTCTATGCTACTTTCTCCCCACCCTCACCCTCCTCTAGCTTATCTCTCCACACTTTAGACTTATTGCCTTTATTCCTGATGAAGCGCTTTTGCCTGAAATGTCGATTTCGCTGCTCCTTGAATGCTGCCTGAACTGCTGTGCTCTTCCAGCACCACTAATCCAGAATCTGGTTTCCAGCATCTGAAGTCATTGTTTTTACCTCCAAAACCTGAAGGTCCCCATTATATCCCTTCTCCAATTTAAAAAACAACCATCACTGTCCACGGCCCTTTGTTTCCCATCAGTCAACGTTACATCCAATGAAGCCTAACACAAGTTTGCACAACTGCAACTCATTTTTCTTTTAAATAGTTTGCAGTCTTCAGGACTCAAAATCTGATTTTGACAACATCAGACTATAAACTCTGCCCTCCATTTGGATTATCTCCCCGCTCCCCTCATGTCTTGTTTATATGGGTTTGCTCTCAGCAGAGTTGACATTTCTTCTATTATTATCGCTTCTCATTAGCATTTATTCTTTAGAGCTATCACTTCTCAACTATCATTTGTTCCCCTTTTCCTTTTGCTTTGGGGCAATTTTCTCTTCTACTCCACTTGGTCCTCCTACCCCCTTTCTCAGAAAGCCAATCACTTTGCCAGCTCCCTTTATTCTGAAAAAGAGTAATGTTGAACTCAAAGTTAACTGTCTTCCTTGCTCTATAGATGCCTCCAGAACCATTGAATTTCCTCAGCACTTTATGTTTGGAATTTGTATCCCCATTGTTAGTTCTGTCCCTTTTCAGTCCACAAACTCTAGTTTTGCGCAGAATTTTGTTGCACTGTAAAAGGTTATAAACGCCCACATAACAAGATTGCCCTGTTCAAATCTCTGCTACTTCATCAAAGAGCACCAGCAATTTAGTTAAATATGACTTGCAGTGAATCAATTTATGCTAGTTTTCCTTAATTAATCTGCATTTGCTCAAGTGACTATCTTATGGAAGGATGTTCTGGTTATTGAAGGAGTGCAATGAGGGTTTACCAGACTGATTCCTGGGATGGCAAAACTGACCTACAAAGAGGGACAGGATCAATTAGGACTATGAAAATGAGGGGAGGATCTCAGAAACCTATACATTTCTAACAGCACCAGACAGGTAAATGCAGGAAAGATATTTTCAATGACTGGGAAGTCCAGAGCCAGTGGTCACAGTTGAAGGATAGAGGATTAGCCATTTAGGATTACGATAAGGAGACATTTCTCCACTGCAAGAGGGGTGAGCCTGTGGAATTCTTTACCATAGAAAGTGGTTGAAATCAGAATATTTAATGTTTTCAAGACAGGATTAGATATTGTTGTTCTTATGTTTAAAGGGATCAGGGTATGGGGTGAAAATGGGAACTGGGTACTGAATTAGATGGTAAAGTGTGCTCCTACTGAATAGCAGAGAGGGCCGGAAAGGCCAAATGTCCTAACACTGCACCTTTTTCCAATATTTCTATTAACTTTGTCACAAATTATTGCTTCTAGATATTTGGTTTAAAATAATCAGCTATAAAATGCAACATGGAAGAATTAACAATTCACCAGGGACACTCCCATGTTTCATTGCAATTTTCTAATGAAGTAAAACTGAATATAAAATGAATTGACAATGTTACATTGCAATAAAAGTAAAGTAGGCACTGCAGTTACTGGAAATCTGGAATAAAAGCAAGAAATGCATCTGTGGAGAGTGAAACAGAGTCACTGATTGTAATCCAATATAACTCTGCTTCAGAATGTGACACAGTATTTTATTAATCAGCAGTTTTACTGATTAAAAAAGCACCTTTTCAATCTTGAGGTGATCTTTATTCACGTGTGACTTTATTTGCAAGTGTCAGAATATCACTTCACAGAAACTGTCAAATGAGGTTGAAGTTTTGATGTGAGGTTTAACCACATTACGAGAGAGAGAAAAAAATCATGAACAGATAATTGAATAAATCAAACCAAAAATGTTATGATTCAGCATCAGGATGAAGGGCTGAAATCTACTATTGATATTTCTAATTAATCCGCTCAAAGATATTAATGCACTTCTTTGGAGAAGGTGAGATTAGAACCTGGGTCACTTAGCCCAGAAGTAGGGATACCATCACTGTACTACAAGAGCCACTTGTCTGAACCCAATATGTGTCTGGATGCTGGTTTGTGTGTAAAGTTAATCAGGATGCAGTTACTCAGTAAATTATTCAACTCTCTGAATGGATGAATAACATCACAGTCTTAATCTGTTCAGGCGAAAGTAAATGAATTACCCTCCAACACACGGGAAGCCTGCACATCACTCTGGAAAGTTTGATTGAAACCAGGAAGCCGGATGAATTTTCTAATTCTGCTTAATTCGCTTTGTCACAGTGCTTCTTATTATCTATAATTGTCTGGTGGGGTGGGGGAGAAGAAAACATTTCACTGAACAGTATGAAAGACAGAAACAAAATAAATGGTGTCTTCATAAAACATACCCTTTGCAGAAATAAAAGCATAACTTAGGAGGCTGGAGGAGATGGCCCAGTATTTGCATAGAATCATTGAAAACAGGTACAGGAATAGGCCATTCAGTCCTTTGAGCCTGCATTGCCATGCAATATGATCATGGCTGATCATGCAATTCAATATCCCACTCCCACTTTCTCTCCACACCCCTTGATTCTTTTAGGTATAAGGGCCAAATCCAGCTGCCTCTTGAATATATCTAATGAACTGGCCTGAACAGCTTTCTGTGGGAGAGAATACCACAGGTTCACAACCCTCCTCATCTTAGTCCTGAATGTCTTACATCTTATTCTTAGATTGTGACCCATAGTTCTGGATTTCCTCAATATTGGGAACATTTTTTCATTGTTTCTATGAGATTCCCTCTTCATTCTTATAAATTCCAGCGAGTACAAGCCTAGTCAATCCAGTCATTCTTCATATGTCAGTCCTGCCATCTTGGGAATCAGTCTGGTGAACTGGACTCCCTCAATAGCAAGAATGTCCTTCCTCAGACTAGGAGACCAAAACTGCTCTCAATACTCAAGGTGTGGCACCACTAAGGCCCTGTATAACTGTAGCAAAACATCCTCACTCTGATACTCAAATCTCCTCGTTATGAAGGCCAGCATGTCATTAGCTTTCCTCACTGCCTAAATGAGTCTCCTTCACTGTGCTCAGAAGATGGCAAGAGAACTTTGAAACCTGGGGGCTGTTCATGCTGGTTCCATGCTTTGGCAAAGATTTTTCACTGCTTCCAATTTGCTCTTTGTTCCCCAGTTTATGTCAATACACATCAAGACAGGGGATAGTTAACTCATTTGGCTGAACAGCTGCTCTGTGACGCAGTGAGGTAAAGTAACCCACAGTCCCAGAGGACTATAAAAATGCTGTCTTACTAAAGAAAGAGAGGAGAAATGATTGGTGATGAGTGTAACCCAAGGACCACCACATGTCAGAGCAAGCGGTGAGGGCTATGATTGAGATGGTGGGACCATCATGGTAACCTCAGCTGGTGTGGCAATTGAATCTATTCTGTTGATGCTGCAAACCAGTCATCTAGCCAACTGAGGTAACCAACTCGCAGTGAAGTGTTGACGGTGTGGGTTCAATTCCTGCACCTACTGAGGTTACCATGAAAGACTCTCCTTCCCAACCTCTCTCCTAACGTGAGGTGTAGTGACCCTCAGTTTAAGTCACCACCATTTGTCTCTTTCTCTAATGAGAGATCAGCCCTTTGGTCTTCTGGGACTACAGTGACTTTACCTTATGTGAAGGACATTATTGATTGTTTCTGCAAAACTTAAGCAGCACCAATAGATGGTGGGCTCTGATGGAGCATAAACACACACAGTTTCTAACATTAAAGCATCAAATTTACTTCTGACTGTTTCCTTGGTTTATTATTTTCCTCACAATTTTTAATTACATTTTAGATTGAGTTTCTGTTTTCTCAGAATCACACAGCAGATGGAATAGGAACATGGCTGTCTGGTGGCATATTGCAAAATTCACAGTAATTATGTATCCCAGCAAAACAGAGTCCTTACAACCAAACAGTTCTGTAACACAATTAAAGAACAGAGCAACTCTCATAAACCCAACAAAGACATCAATCATTGAAGCCAAACTGATTTTGCATAACAGTAATGTTAGCAATCGACAATGCTAATTCTGGTAAAAGATGAATTTATTTCTAAATGGTGTCTGTGGGAAAAAAAAGTGCTTTGCTAAAAACACAAGCACTGTTGAGAGAAATCATTCGTAAAGTGCTATTGCATAGAGCAAGACCATTCAGTCCATCATGACTGTATCAGCTCTTTTATGAGAGTTCTATTCGTTTTACTCCCCAGCCCTTTCCCTACGGCTTTACATCTTCAGGGTTAACCAATTCCTTTCAACATAATCTATCTTCACTGTCCCTTCAGGCAGCACATTCCAGATCACAAGTACTTGATGCATGAATAAAACATTCTCCATCTCCCATGTGATTCTTTTGCAACCTAGCTCAAGTCCTGCCAGTGGAAACAGGTTCTCTCTCCTTATTCAATGCTCAGCCTGATCAAAAAGTGTGGCGTTGGAAAAGCGCAACCATTCAGGCAGCATCAGACGAGCAGGAGAGTTGATGTTTCAAGCATAAGCTATGGAGAGCTTATGCTTGAAATGTTGACTGTTCTGCTCCTCGTATGTTGCTTGACCTGTTGTGTTTTTCCAGGACCACACCTTTCGACTCAGATGTCCAGCATTGGCAGTCCTCACTTTGTCCTAGCTCAACCCTTGTGGTTCACCTTTCATTGGTCTCTTTAAGACATATTTGGGTCACTTCAGAATACAAAGGTAATCTGCTTGCAAGGTTGCATTTATAAGGCAAACAGTTTGGACACAGGGATCCAGCGCTGCTTATCATTACAGCTTCCTGACTGAAGTGTGGAAATTGCTGAACAGACTACAGAAGGTCAAGCAAACTTTCTCTTCGTTCATCCAACATATTGTGTGCTGAAAGAATTGGCCTTTGCACTATTTTCCTGTTCTCTGCTGGCATTTATACCTCAACTACACCCAAACTTAGATTACTTCCCATTCTTGTCAGCTTCTTGACAATGCATGTCCATGTTCTTTGTGTTTAGATAAGTGTGTTATGCCCTAAACAAATGAAGGTACATGCTGCTTCCCTTTACTGCATGGGGATCTGTCAGTTGTTTGGCTGTGAGGCTGTTAGTTTGGTAATATGTCTCTGCAGGTGATTTGCATCCCAATTGAATCGTTAAAACATAAAAGATTATGGCCATGTTTTAAAGAAAGAAGATACAATAAGTCAGTTGCAGACAGAATTACAAAAGCAGGTTAATTTCCATCCTTTTAATGAGTAGAACAAATGCAACATCGCTTACAAAACTGAAGAACAAAAAGAAAATTCCTCAAAGTTCAATTCAATAGAAACAAAATGTATTAAGGCTTTAATAAAAAAAGAAACAATTAAAAGTATGTATTTTGTAGGTTATGGCTAACAATAAATTGAGAACACTCTGCCATGTGCAGGTCATGTCAGTATATTAGAGCATAGTAAGAAGGGACAGCAATAATTTCAGGCTTCATGACAAACAGCAATTTATATTTTCACCCATCCGCACGACATAATAATACAGATGCTGAATGTATTTGTATTGATTTCTCTTTACCTGGTAGTTTACCAAAGTTGGTCACTTATTTAAACCTATTAAAATAAACAGGCTAATGCTTGTTTGAAAATAATGGACAAGAACTTGATACAAAAGAAAGTCTTATGTCGAGTAAATTCTGAGCTAAGTTCAGATGGACATTCTCCAAAAATGCAAGGTATTTACATGAATGCTTGCCTGTCTTTGCAGCGTTTCATGATTTCAAGGTGTTATTCACAACCACGAAGACCCAGTTGCAAATTGGTGGTGAATTGCTTCTGAAAATTACAAATCTTGTGCTCCGGATCTCCAACATGAAGAGGGACCATCTTCTCTTGTTCATAATGGGAAATAAGTTGAAGGAGACCAATTATCTTACTGACTTCTCTGAAATTAGTTTTACAGCATTTCTGAGGGAAAGTTGCACCGTCAGAAATGCTTTTCTCTTTGGATAGGGCTTTAATGTAAGACCTCATCCCCATCTCAGGTAAATGTAAAATATTTTGAAAAAGACTATAAATCTTTAACTTAAGGCTTCTGGGCCAACATATCTCCTTCATGCTACATCATACACATATGCAAAAAGCAGATTATTGATCATTATCACATTGGTATTCGTGGAAGCTTGCTGTGTGTAAATTGGATCTGCATTTCCACCACCACAACAGTGATTAAAAATTACTTTAAAGCATTTATGCACATTAATAATATATAATTTGTTATAGAAGTTATCCTGAGATGTTGAAAAATGCTATAGAAATGCAGGGTTTCTCTTAATAAATGCAGGTCCCTTTCAGGAGTACAGTAATTGTGCAAGTTACTGCTTGGCTGAGCATAAATGAGTGAGTTTGAACTGAGGTCTTCAAGACAACCAACTATTCTACAATCTGGCAACCGTTCGTCTTCAATGGGTGATGGACATGCAGCAAACTGTCCATTTCAGATGGGTTTGTCTTCATATGTTGCACCTTTTGTGTGTCACACTAATCAGGGCAGGACTTATATACTTAATGGTAGGATCTTGGGCAGTATTGCCGAACAAAGAGACCTATGGGTGCAGGTGCACAGTTCTTTGAAAGTGGAGTCGCAGGTGGTGTTTGGCGCTTTTGCCTTTATTGGTCAGTGCATTGAGTTTAAGAGTTGGGATGCATGTTGCGGCTGTGCAGGACATTAGTTAGGCCATTTTTGGAATACTGTATTCAGTTCTGGTCTCCCTGCTATAGGAAAGATGTTGTTAAACTCGAAAAGGTGCAGAAATTATTTACAAGGATGCTGCCAGAGTTGGAAGGTTTGAGCAGTTAGGGAGAGGCTGAATAGGCTGGGGCTATGTTCCCTGGAGTGTCGGAGGCTGAGGAGTGACCTTATAAAAGTTTATGAAATCATGAGAGGCATGGATAGGGTGAATAGCCATGGTATTTTTTGCAGGATGGGGGAGTCCAAAGCTTGAAGGTATAATTTTAAGGTGAGATGGGAAGATTTAAAAGGAATGCAAGGGGCACTTTTTTTCTCGCAGCGGGTGGTGCATGTATGGAACAAGCTGCCAGATGAAGTAGTGGAGGCTGGTACAGTTACAGCATTTAAAAGATATCTGGATGAATAGGAAGGGTTTAGAGGGACATGGGCCAAATGCTGGCAAATAGGACTCGATCAATGTAGGACATCTGGTCAGCATGGACAAGTTGGACTGAAGTGTCTGTTTCCGTGCTGTACAGCTCTGTGATTCTACTTCATTCAGAGTCAGATGCAAAGTAGGCTGCCAAACAACATGCTATAACTTCAACGTTTAGAAAGAACCTAAATCATGGTTGCACGTAGAGAGCAGTATGAGAGCATTAGGCTCCAAACTCAGGTTGGTTGGAAAAAGGTTGGAATTTACTCTCAGAATCTTACAGCCAGCAGAGAGAGACTTTCATTTAGTGGATTTTGATTCAGGTTACTTTTAATCATGACATCATCCATAGTGCCAATTGATTTTTTTTTGGACAATTTAGGATGATATTCTGTGCAGTACTGGGTAATGTTTATTCTAAGCTGCATGGGTTCACAGCTTCACAGAGCTCAGAAATGTACCAGGCAATGTAATCACCAGACTGTGTGCAAGGAATAAAATTAGAAGGAGCATTGGTATTGAAGGAGTGCTACTCTGCAGGAGGGAGGTTGTTCAGATGAAAGTATGAGCTGGGCACAAAGGATCCTGTAGCAATATAGGAAGAAGAGCAGTGAATCTCTCCATAACATCCTGCTCAATATTTTTGTCTTAGTCAGCTTACTAAACAAGATTCTTTGATCATTATTCTATTGTTGTTTGTGGGAACTTGCTGTGTGTAGATTAGCTACTGTGTTTTTCACAATATAGCATTAACTACACTTCGAGAAACACACTTCATTTAATGTGGGATACTTTGGCTCATACGGAGATAGGGGCATGTGCTCTATGAAAGTGAGCTTTTCTTGTCACTGCAACTATTAGAATCACTGAATTTTACAACACTTGGCACAGAATTATTGAATGGTTACAGTATAGAAGGAGGTCATTCAGCCCAATGAGTCTATACTGGTTCTCTGCAAAAGCAACTTGGATGGTTTCACTTCTCTGCCCTTTGCCTGTAGCCCTGTAAATATTTTCTCTTTGACCAACTCCTCTTTTGAAAGTTTAGGTTCTGAAAGCCTCAGTCATCCTTTCAAACTGTGCATCCCTGATCACTTCATTGGAAAAACTTTCTTTGTATTGTCAATGTTGCTTTTGCCAATCATCTGTGCACTTCTGATTCTTGACCCTTCATGTAGTGGGAACAGTTTCTCTCTATATGCCCTGCCTCGAGGATTTCAATGTTGCATCGTGTACTTTTGCACAGTTTGTCAAGCCACCAACCAACCAATTAAATTACAAACATTGAGAATCCATTGAGCCTCAAATGTTGAGGTCGGAGCATCATGGTAGAGACTCTTTACTGGGTTCCACCACAAAATCGTATGCAGGAGGTGGGGTCTGGGATGAGTGACAATCGTAGTGTCTGGCCTCTGACCAGTGCTGCTCCTGGTAGCCCAGGCTGCAGTTGAGTGTGGATGAGGTGTCAGTGCCAAGCAAGCCAGAGGAGGACTGCATTCTGTCCAGCCCGTCTGCCAAGGGCATTTCAGCAAAAGGGTGGAAGGTGGAGGCTCGGAAAGTGGACTTCCTCCCGTAGGTGTCAGCCTGGTCTTGGGAGGCTTGCCGTTGGAAGGCCAGTGTATTGGCTAAGGCTAGGTTATTGTCACCGTGCCTGTCATAGCTGTTGCTGCGGTAGAAGCCGGTCCTGGTCAGCATGACGTTGTGGGATGAGGATCGGTTGCGCTGGCTGGTGGATGGAGAGATGGAAGCGCTGGCCTGCTTCCTGCGGGCCAGGCAGGTGAAGGCAATCCAGAAGAATGCCCCGATGACAATCCCGATCACGACAGACAATGAGAAGGATAGGATGACACCTTCTAAACGAGAGATAGAGAAGCATAATGAGTGAGAATGACAATTCCAAGGCACGTTTCATGACCTCAGAAAATCCCAAAGAGCCTTATGGATAATTAAGTCACTTTGATTCGGCATAGTCAGGATGTCTTCCCCTGAGCGCAGTGGATACAGGGATATTGAGTAAATTTGAGCAAGAGGTAGATTTTTAATTGGGAATGGGTTGAAGGTTGATGGAGAGTAGGCAGGAGAGTGGAGTTGACGCCGATCTAAGATCAGCTATTATTGTATTAAATGATGGAGCAGACTCGATGGGCTGAATGCCCTGCTTTTGCTCCTAGTTCTTCTGTTCTTGCCTTGGAGGAGACATGTATCACTGTTGCAAGAGAAACAACATTGACTTTGAGGTAATGTGTCATTCTTGTCAAGGACCCAGAAGAATGGAAGTCCTACCCCTGAGAGATGGCAGCCAATCAGAGGATGACAACTCGATTGAACAGCAGCGCCACTACTCATGGTGGCCACTGCCAGTATTGCACCGGGGCTAACCCAGAAGATCACCCATGAATCCTCCAGAAAAGGTAAGCACAGTGGGAGATGGATTCCAAGGAAGAGGAACACCAGCCTTGTGAGAGGTGGGAGAGGGAGCAGGAAGGGAGCTCAGAAAATGGGCGAGGGTTGGCTTCTTGTCAGCTCATCCCACCCTTTTCCCCATCTCCCCATCCCCTCAGTTTACATTGCCAGGTCTCTCATTTAGGCTCAAAATTACGGACGGTGGAGGAATATTAGCCTTTGAATGAAGGACCTGCAGTCCATCATCCCCGCATTCAGAAGGACAAACTCAATGGAGTTTGCTTAGTGAATTTCCCAACAGTTAAGTCTACCATTCATTACCAGTTGACGAGCTGTGGCGATCGGCTAAAGTCCGTAAATGATTCGTCAGAATCACTAAAGGGCCTCAATTGGCCTCTGAGTAGGAAGACTGACCAAACCCTTTCACCCTGGACTTAATCAGGGGGAAGCAGGGAGACAGGGATTTTCACCCACGCCTACATGCCCCAATCACTTGAGACCCCCTCTTTCGGGTATTCACCATTGTAATGTAGAAAACGTAGCAACTGATCTGCTCAGAGCAAGCTCCACAAACAAGTGATGAGACAATCTGTTATTTTTATTGATGGTGATTGAAGGACAGATATTGTCCAAGGTACAAGGGAGAATTGCCTTGCTCTACTTCTTTGAAATGTGCTCTGGGGTCTTTAACATTCATGAGAAGGTACAATATCTCATTGAAAAGCCAGTATTCCTGATAATGCAGCATTCCTTCAATACTGGACTGTGCCAACCTAGCTGGTTAAGTCTATGAAGTGGAAGGTGAACCCATGACCTTTCGGCTCATAGCAAGCGTGCTGCTGATTGACATCCAATATGAGTCATTCAACCACATGTCGTTGAAGGTAGTATCAAGATTTGAATGCGAGACACAAGAACAAACTTGTAGTAATGCGGTCTTCTATATACTCAAAGGTTCATCAGAGACAAGGTAAAAAAATTACTTTTGATGCAGATTCACTGTTTTGGAGACTGCTGAAGGAAGCAAATTAAACCAAAACCCTCTGACTCAGAGATGAGAGTGCAATGACTGAGTGAAGACAATATTAAAATTAGAGGGTTACTAAATCCTGAAGAGAGAATGGGCTTCACAACAAAAGTTAGTTCTTCTTTCACAAAATGCTGGGATTTTGTTTTTATTCTCTTGTGGGACATGGGTGTCACTGACAGGTCAGTATTTATTGCCCATGTCTAGTTGTCCTTGAGAATGTAGTGGGAAGCAACCTTCTTGAACCATTTCAAATCATCTTTATACAGACCCATAATGCTCTGAGGAGGGAATTCCAGGATTTTGAGGAAACGGGGATATATTTCCGTGTCAGGATGGTGTGTGGCTAGGAGAGAAACTTGTAAGGGCTGGTGTGCCCATCTATTTGCTGCCCTTGTCCTTCTAGATGAAAGTATTCGTGGGTTTAGAAAGCACTTTTTGAGGATCTTGCTTGTAAATTTCCGCAGTGCATCTTATGCATAGTACACACTGCGATAAAACAATGACTGCAGATGCTGAAAATCAGATTTTGGATTAGTGGTGCTGGAAGAGCACAGCAGTTCAGGCAGCAACAGGCAGCAGCAAAATCGACGTTTTGGGCACATTGATGCCCTGGGGTTGAAGTGTTCCAAGGTGGAAGATGAGGCATTCTTCCTCCAGGCGTCTGGTGGTGAGGGAGCGGCGGTGAAGGAGGCCCAGGACCTCCATGTCCTCGGCAGAGTGGGAAGGGGAGTTGAAATGTTGGGCCACAGGGCGGTGTGGTTGATTGGTGTAGTACACACTGCTGCTACTGAGCTAATGTTATTGTTGGAAATCTGAAATAATTTGGTGGAAAAAACTAAAAAAAAACAATTCAGCAGTTCTACCATTCCTTCATATAACTGCAGCATCTCAACTCCATGTACACTGACTCTGTATCCTTTTTCCACCCAAAGATCAGCTCCATGGAGATAAAACACAGGCTGAAGCCTTCAAGTGGATGATTTGTATCAGAATGTCATTGTCCTGAAGTAGTCTGTCAATTTTTTGGAGAGAGATTCTGTTCCCAAAATGCCATGGGATAATGAATAATTAATGAACATTTTCTCTTAGATGAGATTCCCCAAAGTGTGGAAACAGGCCCTTTGGCCTAACAAGTCCACACCAACCATTCAAACAGCAATCCATTCTCCCACCCCATATTTAAACCTGATTAATACATCCAACATGGCCAATTCACCTGCCTATCTTTGGATTGTGGGGGGAAACCTGAGTACCCAGAGGAAACCCATGCAGACACGGGGAGAATGTGCAAACTCCATACAGGCAATCACCTGAGGTGGGAATTGAACCCAGGTGCCTGGTGCTGTGAGGCAGCAGTGCTAACCACTCATCCACCACACCACTCTGGACTACCTACAAGATGTGCTGCAGAAACTTACCAAAAAGATCCTTAAAAAGCACCTCCCAAACCCATGAATACTGTCATCTAGAAGGATAAGGGCATTAAATACATGGGAACATTATTACCTTCAAGCTTCACACATTGTCACTATTTCTCCTCAAATCACAAACAATCCTGACCTTGATGTGTATCTCTGTTTCTTTCTATCTCTTGGTGTGATATCCTGGAATTCCCTTCTTCATATCACTCACAATGTTCACCATATGCACTGCAGTGGCTCAAGAGGAAAGCAGCTCACCGCCACATCTTGACAGGCAAATAGACATAGAAACTGATAAAGCCAGCGATGCCCACATGCCATTTAGAAAACAGCACACTTTATTCCACTGACCTGTCTTCTTCTGTATCGTAGTATGTGCAAACTCCACACAGACTGTCACCTGAGGTTGGAATAGAATCCAGGTCCCTGACTACTTGAGGCAGTAGTGCTAACCACTGAGCCACCGTACTACCTACAGCTTGGGCTGTTTTGCCCTGAAGTCAGGCTTTGCAATAAATCAAATTCCTACAGCACATTAGTTTAGATGTGATGAATTCAAACTGATCTTTGTGTTTATATCTCAGTCAATTTTGTACTAATCTGACACATTTAATAAACTACCTGCTGATGCCTCTTATTTTGGTACAGCTAGAGTGCTGGATAACAATGATATACTTAACACAGTAAGGAAATTGTTGAAAAGAAACATATTTTGTAAAATATTTTTGTCTTGCACCCATCAGAACACCAGAAAGGAAATTGTAGTGATTAGAATGAACTCTGCCATTCCAATTCAGTACATCACAGAATATGAGTTCGCTAATTGGGGCTGTTAACCTGATCCAATCAGGGAGTCCTGGCTGACAGAGATAAAAAGAGTGTTACGTTATAACCTGGGTGTCTCTGGAGAAGGAGCACGCCGTGTCCACCAACACCCTGGAGTTGTTCAGGGAGAGGTGGGCGCCGCAGGGAGTGGAGTGCATTATTTCCCCCTCCAATTCTATTTTGATTTAATCCCTGCCCTCCCCTTCACTGGTTGACCACGCAGCATTGCTCTTTGATGTGAAGGGCACTGCCTGTCACTGGCCACTCAGGTGTTTCCTTTCTTCCTGGTAGTGGAAATTTGAATAAAGTTTCATGCACCTTGTGTCTTTCACTGTGTTTCACACCTGCACACACACAACACGGGTGCTTGGGAAAAAATAATCACTACCGCAGTTAGGCGGTAGTGTGGCAGTAATTTTAAAAAAAACAGGAGTGTCAATCATTCTGTAAGAAAACAAATAAATAAACAAGAGTGTCAGTAGTTCTGTTCACTGTAGGAGTTAGCTGGGTCAGTGTTATATACTATGCACATATAAATAAAGAGTGACTTGGTGATGGCATACCAGCTTTGAATGGAGTTATTTCAGAAATAACATTTTAGATTGTTTGAGAAGAGAGTGCTGAGTGGTTGGCAAGTGGACTCCGATGTATGGAGTTACCAAATGAATACACCAATTAGTGGGATGGCATGATTGCTGACAATTAACTGTCAAGCTTTGTTTAAATTTAAACCAGACAAGTTGACGCTGATTGGTGGAGGGTTGTCAGGAGGAATGAAGCACAACATGACCTGACCTACAGGCACAATGAATGTTCATACTTTATGCAATTTCCTGTATATGCATCACACTGCAAGCATGACAAGCTAACAATGTTAACTTGGTTATTTTAAAGGGCAGTCAGGAATATTTAGCAAATACTATCCTGATCTCTGAAGCACATCTGATGTTGGAAATGCATTTTGCTAGTTTGGTATGGGCAGTGCCTTCCTTGTTACAAACAGTTGAAAGGATATACCTCTGCTTGCCAAACAAGCAGTCACTTGTCAGTATAAAACGTTGTGGAATGTCTTGATGTGAGTACAATACAAAAGATGTGGACAATTTCTTTCTTTCCTCAGCAATACTCAAATTCTGTGCAACCAACTGACTATTGGAATAATGAAAATCAGTCTCAAATTTATCAAGGCATATAGATAAGAGAGAATCGAAAGCAGAAAGTACAGGAAAATCTCAGCAAGTCTGGAAGCATCTGTGGAAAGAGAAATAAAGTTAACAATTTGAGTAAGATCTGATGAAGGGTCACTGGATTGAAACATTAACCATTTTTCTCTCCGCAGATGCTGCCAGACCTGCTCAGAACCTCCTGTATTGGTTTGTTTCAGATCTCCAGCATCCAATGATCTTTGTTTTATTTTAGATAAGAAAGAACAGGATCTGGGTGTTAATGAAAAAGTTAAGACTGACTCTAGGTACCACTGGTTTTAAAAAAAAACTGAACAAGCCAGAGGTATTGCTGTAACGATATAAGAGGTTTTAGTAGAAAAACCATTGTTATTTTAATGTGATTATCTTGGTCATTCTAGCTCCTTGGTCATTGATCACTCTGTAAACATAAGTGTGAAAGGATAATTTTACATTTTCTGTTCACTTCACTGTATCACCAACAAGCAAACGGAAATGTTAAAGTTCATATCCATGCAGAAATGTGTTTTGAGATCGGTGTTATTAAACATAGAACATAGAACATAGAACAATACAGCAAAGAACAGGCCGTTCGGCCCACGATGTTGTGCCG
>NW_025215075.1:49429-62282 GCF_004010195.1 Chiloscyllium plagiosum | reverse complement strand
CTTGTAAGTTGCCACTCAGGCTGACAGGGTTGTTAAGAAGGCATACAGTGTTTTTTTTTTACTAGAGGGATCAAGTTCTGGAACCATGAGGATATGCTACAGCTGTACAAAACTCTGGTGCAGCCACACTTGCAGTATTGTGTACAGTTCTGGTCACCGCCTGATAAGAAGAATGTGCAAGCTTTGGAAAGGATGCAGAGGAGATTTACTAGGGTATTGCCTGGTATGGAGGGATGGTCTTACGAGGAAAGGCTGAGGGACTTCAGGCTGTTTTCGTTAGAGAGAAGAAGTTTGAGAGGTGAACTTTTAGAGACATACAAGATAATCAGAGGGTTAAATAGGTTGGACAGGGAGAACCTTTTTCCAAGAATGGTGACGGCAAGCACGAGGGGCATAGCTTTAAATTGAGAGGTGATAGATATAAGACAGATGTCAGACGTAGTTTCTTTACTCAGAGAGTAGTAAAGATATGGAATGCTTTGTCTGCCTACTTTGGTAGTAGATTCGCCAACTTTAAGTACATTTATGTCGTCATTGGACAAGCATATTGACGTATATGGAATAGTGTAGGTTAGATGGGTTTCAGACTGGTATGACAGGTCGGTGCAACATTGAGGCCTGAAGGACCTGAATTGTGCTGTAATGTTCTATTTCTATATAGCATCAAGTCAGTGTGCTGTGTGACACTGGAGATTGTATTCCTCACCACTTGATGCTCACAAGCTATGGAAATGCATTCTCTGTTTTCAGCAATTAAAGTGATAGTCATACAACATATAAACAGGCCCTTCAGCCCAATACATCTATGCCAGCCAGAAAACACCAACGTACATTATTCCCAGTTACCTGAAGACCTATAGCCTACTATGCCCTGATAGTTTTTGCTCAAATGCTGCATTGTCTTGTATTATCTGTGACCTGAGGGGTTTTTGTTCCTTTAATATATGCATAAAATGGTTTCACAGACATAAAGACAGTGGCAAACCCATCAGATTAATAAGCAATCGCTACATTTTTCAATAATTATAGAAAATCTGATTGTCTTTTCAATTCATTTGGGATTTTAATGGAGCTAGACCAGCATTAATTGCCCTTGAGACGTTCTAGTCCAGTTGTTGTTGGTCCATCCAAGTGGCTGGTGGGAGGGTGTACCAGCAATTCAAGTCAGTGTGCTGGATCAACTGGGAGTAAATATTACTGGTGATGGATGGAGTATTACACAAGCTGCATATTGTGATGGACAGCTCGTAGGAATACACAGGAAAACTGACCCACTGCCAAAGCGAACATATAGGATGTAGGTTATTATTTTTCTGAGAAATAGCAACCTTCCAGATACAAGTCTATATAATAATGAAGGGAAGCCTGTTTCTATGTTATTGGTGTCCTTAAAATAATGGTGCCAAACAGCTGGAATAACGGTGGTGCTGATGTTGGAGGATTCTTGCACTGAGCATGTGAATTAACGTGGATGTTTTCAGAGAATGCTGGGCTGTCCTAGGTTAAGTAAGTACTGGTACTCCATGGGATGATGCTCGTTTGTAACCTCGCCACTTACTGAGCACAGTTCGCCAGAACAAACCAATAGGTACCATTGGTTGTTGCTTCAGAAGGTATCAGAACATTCATGGCTTCCACCACATGGAATCATGTATAAATACAAGACCCGTCGAGTCCAGTGCTGATGCAAGTGCGTTATAAAGTTTGTGAGGTTACATTCCTGAACCACCCGCCAAGGCAAATCATTCTAGACACAAACCATCCTCTGGATTCAAAACGGGATCCACAAATCCTCACTCAATATTGTCTCTTCCACTTTAAACGTGTGTCCCTTGCTTTTGACCCTTTGACTAAGGGGAACAGCTGCTGTCTGTTTACTCTGTCCATACCTCTTATGGTTTTATACACCTGTGTCAGGTTCACACCACACCCTCCTCTGCTCCAAAAGCAAGAGTATCCTATCTTCATGGTTTGAGTTCTCTCTTGTTTTGTTACTTCTTCCAAAGTGCAGCATCTCACATAATTCAGTGTTATTTTTTATCGGTCATTGATCTGGCCATCTGAACAACCAGTCTGTACCCTCCTGTAACTTAACACGCTCCTCCTCATGGTGACCCATCCGGCTAATCATTGTGTCATCCACAACATTGTTTAACATTCTCCAACTCCACCCCCATCTCCCACATTAATGTCATCAACATTTATGAATATCAGAAACAAATCTTGATTTTCTTCCTGTTCTACAGATCTGTTGCAGAGGAAGAATTGGGAATTCCAGTTTCATGTTTTTCATATTTTGGTGAATTGTCAGCGTGATGCAGTTCAGGTCTTTTGTGAGGGAGCCAAAAATAATGTTTTGAATTTGCAACTGAATTCTGCTTTTACACTCTGCCCCTCTGCATATATTATTCATAAGCTTTGTATATCATCAGAGAGGGAGAAAATGTAACTTGTCTGAGCAGCCACAGCCATTGCTCTATGGTTTTACTTGTTCGTCTCGGCAGCAACATATAGAACATAGAATATAGAACAACACAGATCAGAATAGGCCCTTCGGCCCTCGATGTTGCGCTGACCTGTGAACTAATCTCAGCTCGTCCCCCGACACTATCCCAAAATCATCCATGTGTTTATCTAAGGATTGTTTAAAGCTCCCTAATGTGGCTGAGTTGACAACATTAGCAGGTAGGGATTTCCACGCCCTTACAACTCTCTGCGTAAAGAACCTACCTCTGACATCTGTCTTAAGTCTCTCACCACTCAATGTGTAATTATGCCCCATCGTACAAGATGACATCATCATCCTAGGAAAAACAGTTGCATTGTCCACCCTATCTAAGCCTCTGATCATCTTGTATGTCTCTATCTAGTCCCCTCTTTGCCTTTTTCTTTCCAATGTGAACAGGTTCAAGAGTATCAGCCTTTCCACGTAAGACCTTCCCTCCAGACCAGGTAACATCCTAGTAAATCTCCTCTGCACCTTTTCTAATGCTTTCACATCTTTCTTGAAATATGGGTACCAGAACTGTACACAATATTCCAAGTGTGGCCGCACCAGCATTTTGTATATTGCAACATGATTTTGCGGCTCCGGAACTCAATCCCTCTACGAATGAAACCTAACACATCGCATGCCTTCTTAACAGAGAGCAAGAAATTCATCAGTCATCTTGCCCACTCATGGAGTGTTCCTTTTGGGGATTCATTGGAATCTCCCCACTGCCAACAGAGAAGGGAATTCAGCCAAGTCCAACTGTTCCAGGAAGAATCCCCATTGCCAGCAGCATCTGTGAGGCAGAATTACAATTGAGACCATCTCAATTTTTATTTTGCCAAGAATGTAGCTATTATTTATACAAAGTTCTTCCAAACTATTTTCTGCAGAATGTATTGTTTTTCTCTTTGCTTTCAGCCATGTGTGTGTCTCAGATTTATAGAAAAATAAATAATGATAAACATATCGTCAATATCCTTACTTTATGTCATTTATCTTTCCATCGTTTTTCCAGTAACATTACTTTGGTTTAATGTTAGTAAATCTTACAAATTTAATAAACCTGCCTGACTTATCCCTAGCATTGAACCTGACCCAGTCTGAGACGGTTATCATTTGTCATATCACACACTTGGTTACACTGATAATTTGGAAATGTGTTGCTGGAAAAGCGCAGCAGGTCAGGCAGCATCTAGGGAACAGTAGAATCGACGTTTCGGGCATTAGCCCTTCTTCGGGAACGTCCGAAACGTCGATTCTACTGTTCCCTAGATGCTGCCTGACCTGCTGCGCTTTTCCAGCAACACATTTCCATTTCTAATCTCCAGCATCTGCAGACCTCACTTTCTCTACACTGATAATTTGTCGTGAACCCTGGAGGAGTGGTCGAGAAAAAGAAACAGTGACTCTCCAACCTCGGTAGGAACAGGGACAATGAGAAATTCCCAAAGACCATTTTAGTTGGACTTCTCTTCCCTACAGGTCTGTCATACCTGTGTGATTGCATTTATTTAAAGGTTTGTTAGATGGGCAATTTAGCATGGTCAATCCACTGAAAGTCTTTAAACTGTGGAGGCATCTGGGCACCTGGAGGAAACATTTGCAGACAGGGGGAGAATTTGAAAACTCAATACAAACAGTCTTGAGTGTGGAAGCAAACCGGGTCACTGGTACTGTGAAACAGCCGTGCTAACCACTGAAACACCATGCTCCCCCCTCAAACCGAGTCCCCGGTACGGTGAGACAGTCGTGCTTACCACTGAGACACCATGTCCCTCCCCCCAATGAATCACTGTGCTAGGGAATACTGGAGAAAATGTCAATCTGCAGTATAAACAGAAAAAATTGGGAAAACATAACAGATGAGCCAGTGTCTGGAGAGAGAAACAGTTATCTTATTAAGTCTGACGTTAACCTATTGGGAAAAACGTATATTCGACTCAATAAGTTAAATCTGTTTCTCTCTGCTCAGAACCTGTTAAGGTTTTCCAGGACTTTCAACTTACTTAGTCTTTTGGACTGTGGATATATTTCTGATCTGAAAGGGAACAGCGAAGCAGCCATTTCCATTAGCTCTCAGTATTTGGTTATGGCTTCTGAATGAAAAATTAAAAACTTTGTGAATGACATGTTTCTAAATACTGATAAGGCATTGCACTAACATAACTCATTATGAAAATGTTGAACTCCATGGTACTGACACCACACAATCATCTGAAAGTAACTAACTGAAGTAACGATTCCAATTGTTACCAATGTCTTGTCATGCTCCTGATGTCACTGGCAATGTACTCATCCAGCAAGGTCATACCTTTCCGAAACTTTAGATGTGAGTGTGCAAACATAAAATATCTTGTTTTTTTTAACAGGACATATTCATCCAGGGATTTGGAAGGCACTAACAAGGGCAGAGTTTATTTGTCGTTCCCAGGACCTCTGCAAAAGGCGCCAGAACCTCTTCAATCCAAGTAATCCACGCAGAGCTATTGTAGGGACATTCCAAGATTTTTAACAACCGATAACGAAGGAAGAGCAAATTAGTCCCTAGTCAGAATGACATGCAACTTGTCAGATACTTTGAAGAGATTTTTTTTTCCATTGTTCGTATTTCCAGTGCAGACTGTTCTATAATTACCATTAATCAATGTTTTCTCCGGGTCCTTGGTTCCACCCTCAGTCAAGTCCTGCTTCGATTGAAAGAGTAGTCACTCTAATCTCACCTCAAATTACATTGTAAGGTCAATAGAAAGAATAAAGAGCAAAAGACAAGAGCAATGTCTTTGTAATTATCAAAAGAAAATTGATACATGGTCTTCCAATTCTGTCAGAACTTGTTTGTCCTATTGGTGATGAGGCTGTTTGGTTAAACATTGTGACAGACGGACAGTAAGAAGCTCCACTCTGTACAAATACTGAACAAAACTATCCTGTTCACGGTGCATCAGACAATGACAAACATCCTATTGTCAGTTACTATTGGACATTGATCATTCCAAACTCACCATTCACTGATGACCAGGAGTCGCACAGAAATCATCAGCTTCCACAATCTAGTTGCTGAGCAAAAAGGGAAAGGGAGAGTCAGGGAAAGTGGGAGTGAAAGGTGAAATGATGCGATGTACAGTGCGAGATGTGTGAAGGGAGATGGTCAGTGGAAGGGGATGTATCAGCAGCAAGGGAAGTAGGAGTGTAAGGAAAGAGCAGGAAGGGGGAGGTGGTGGTGTACCAGAAGGCCCATCAGTGGCAGGGAGAAGCATGTATTTGGAAAAGTGAGATTGATGTAAAATCAAACATCACTGTTCGGGAAAATTGGGATCTGGTTTCCTTTGAAAAGTAAGAAAAGTTTCCTAATTTTATTTTAGTAACACTTGATTCTTCTTCATATTGTACATTCACTCTGCATTTCTGTATCTCCATCAAGACATTTTCTTTTCTCCCCAATGCATTATTGCAACATGATGTCACTTTATAAAACAATATTCAGAAATTCGGGTGCTTGTACTTTTAATTTGCTTCCAATTCAACGTAGAAATGAGAATGCGAATGCATCTTCTATGGTGTGTTTGTAATGCAGAATTTAAATTTCAACTTTACCCTCATCCCTCTAACCCTTTCAAACAATCTTAATGAATGATCCTGTGCCCATTCTTCAGCTCTGACTATTGCAGTGAATGTTTTGCAGAATAAGCTGCAGGCCCATGTAAAACAGAAACGTTTCAGTGCCAATGGCTAGTCCAAAGTTAATGGTACACAAATCTTATGAATAATACATACAGAGGGGTGGGGTGTAAAAGCAGAATTCAGCTCTGTGTCCAAAATATTATTTGTGGCTCCCTCACAAATGACCTCAACTGCATCACGATGTCAATTTACAAAATATGAAAAACAAGAGACTGGAATTCTCAATTCTTCCTCTGCAACAGATCCACAGAACAGGAAGAAAATCAAGGTTTGTTTCTGATATTAATATAGGAGATGGGGATGGGTATGTGGGGTTGGAGAATGATAAACAATGTTGTGGATGACATAATGATTAGCCGGATGGGTCACGGTGAGGAGGAGCATGTTAGGTTACAGGAGGGTACAAATCCATTGTTCAGATGGCCAGATCACTGACCGATAAAAATTAACATTGAAAGATGTGAGATGCTGAACTTTGGAAGAAGTAACAAGACAAGCGAGAACTCAAACCATGATGACAGGCTAGACTTGCATTTGCAGCAGAAGAGAGTGATCCTGACAGATGTGTATAAGACCATGAAAGGTATTGGCAGAGGGAACAGACAGCAGCTGTTCCTCTTAGTCAAAGTGTCTAAAACAAGGGACACATGGTTAAAGGGAAAGAGAAGATATTGAGAGAGGATTTGTGGAATCTATTTAGAATCCAGAGGATAGTTTGTGTCAAGAATGCATTCCCTGGGAGGGTGGTTCAGGAATGCAACCTCACAAACTTTATAAAGCACTTGCATCAGCACTGGGTGTTGCAGACTCGATGGGCCTTGTCTTTATTACACGATTTCATATGGTGGCAGCCATGAAAGCTCTTATACATTCTGAAGCACCAAACAACGATACCTGTTGGTTGTTCTGGCGAACTGTGATCAGTAAGTGATAAGATTACAAATCAACATAATCCCATGGAGTACCAGCACTTACTCAAAAATAGTACTGCCCATCCATCTCTGAAAACATTCAGGATAATTGTCTTGTTCAGTGCAAGAATCGCCCATCAAAAGCAATAACATAATTCCAGCCATTTGACACCATTATTGTAAGGACACCAATATCATCGTTGCAGACCTCCCTTCGTTATTATATTGACTTGTATCTGTAAGGTTGTTATTTCTCAGAAAAAATAATAAACTCCATCCTATTTGTTCGCTTTGACAATGAGTCAGGTTTCTTGTGTATTCCTGCGAGCTGTTCATCACAGCGTGGCGGCTTGTTAAACACTCCATCCACCACCAGTAATACTTAGTCCCAGTCAAACTGGCACATGAGATGCACTGCTGGCACTCCCTCTCAACAGTTGGATGGACTAACATCAACTGGACTAGCACTTCTCAAGGGCAATTAATGCTGGTCTAGCTCCATTAAAATCCCAAATGAATTGAATCGGATTTTCTTTAATTAATAAAAAATGCAGAGATTGTTTATTGATCTGATGAGTTTGTAACTGTCTTTATAGTTGTGTTATCTATGTCCATGGAACAATTTTGTACATATATTAGATCACTTACTGTGTGGAAACAGGCCCTTCGGCCCATTAAGTCCATACCGAAACGCAACACACACCCCTACATTTACCCCTTTGTCTAACACTCGAGGCAATTTAGCTTAGTCAATTCACCTAACGTGCACATTTTTTGGATTGTGGGAGGAAACGCACGCAGACACGGGGAGAACGTGCAAACTCCACGCAGACAGTTGCCCGTGGTGGGAATTAAACACGGGTCTCTGGCGCTGTGAGGCAGCAGTGCTAACCACTGTGCCACCATGCCGCCCGTGTGGTTTAAAGAACAAAAATACGCTCAGGTCACAGACGATACAAGACATTGCAGCATTTAAGCAAAAACCAGGTAACTGGGAATAATGTACATTGGGGTTTTCTGGCTGGCGTAGATGAATTGGGCTGAAGGGCCTGTTTATATAATGTACGACTATCACTTTAATTGTTGAAAACAAAGAATGCAGTCTCACTATTTCCACAGCTTGTGAGCATCAAATGGTGAGGAATACAATCTCCAGTGTCACACAGCACATTGACTTGAATCTATATCATTCGCCCTTCACTATCAAATGGTTCAGCACCTGTTTCTATCTTTGTAAGACTATCTGTTAGTATTCCTGCACCACAAGAACCCCTGGGGTTTATTACCATATTCTGAATATAAATTAAACATGGGCAACAGTTTGCTGGCCTTGCTAATGAAACTCACCTCACTAGAACAACTGAAAGGAATGAGTAGAATTAAAGTTATCCATTCGACCCAATCTGATTTTTAAAGCAGTTTCAAGGCAGGCGTTCATTTTGCCCTATGCTCCTGACCTTTCTCCAAAACCATGAACCTTCCCTGCGTGCTGTTGAGTGCTGTTTAAAAGTCACATATGGAATGCTTCGCCCAATAATCTGAAAGGAAAAGTCTTCATGCTCATGAGAATCACCTCATAATTTGTCAGTATCTAAAGACAACAGAAATGCAGAAACTGGCATCAGGAGTAAGTCACCAATACAGCTCCGTCATGCAATAAGATCGTGTATGATCTGATTGTGACCTCAATCACACATTCCACCTTTGTCCTTACAATGTTTGTGCTCCATTCTTAGTCAAGAATCTGCCTGCCTCTACCTTAGGAATATTCAATGTTTTGTCCTCCATTGCTACCTGGGAAGATAGTTCACAAATACACGACACTTTGAGAGTGTTAAAACAACCAACGTCTTCTTAACTGAGATATCCTTCAGTTTCATAATAATCCATCCATTCCTGGTAATCCCTCACACAAGCTGAAATATTGTTTCAGAATTCAACTTGAAAAGACTACTTGGAGTATTCTGGGGTTACCAAGATCGCATGGTGTCCGCCTCAACCCCAGCAGATCCAGAGTCAGTCAGTTCAAGATTTCATCCTGAAACAAACGTTCCACACAGGAGTCAGTTGAGTCAATCTTCTCTGGACTGATTTGCATGTCATTCCGGCCATTGTTCTCTCGATGTTGTCTCGCCACTCTCTGCAAAACTAGAAAATCTTCCCCAATTTTGCATGTAATCTGTTTCAGAAAGTTTCTGCAGTTATCTTACATCATTCATAAATTTATGCACACATGAAGTTTTTATTTTGTAATCCAGGTACCTGGTTCCTCTGTGCATCAAGCCAATCTCTCCATTGAAATGATACACTGCCTTTCAATACAACCCACCAACATCTTTGAGCGCACAGACAAAACATCTTACGATGCTCCATACAACAATATTTTTTCTGTTCACTTGACCTACCTTCATCTCTTTATCGACTCAAGCCCTCTTCACGTCTTGCTTTTCTAACAGTTCCAGATTTAGATTTAGATTTAGATTTAGATTTAGATTTAGATTTAGATTTAGATTTAGACACTTAGATTACTTACAGTGTGGAAACAGGCCCTTCAGCCAAACAAGTCCACACCGACCCACCGAAGCGCAACCCACCCATACCCCTACATTTACCCCTTTAACCTAACACTACGGGCAATTTAGCATGGCCAATTCACCTGACCCGCACATCTTCGGACTGTGGGAGGAAACCGGAGCACCCAGAGGAAACCCACGCAGACAGGGGGAGAATGTGCAAATTCCACACAGTCAGTCGCCTGAGTCGGGAATGCAGATGTCTGCATTCTTCCATAACACACACACACACACACACGATATTTGGCCAAAGAAATAGATTGTGGCCACATTCCAATAGAATTGACAATGTAATAATTTTAATCAATGTCTCAACTATGAACTTGTGGCATTGCTAAAGTGTTTTGCAGTCCTATCACTCAGTTCCCAAACTCAAAGTAGGGACAGATGGTGTAGAAACTGTCTGGTTTGAACTGAGGAATGGCAAAGGTGAAAAACCATAGTTAGTGTTATTTAAAGGTCTACAAATCGTATCCAGGAGCTGGGCGGAGGATACATCAGGAGATAGAAAAGATGTGTAGGAAAGGCAAAGTGATTTGGGGGATTTCAATCTGCAGTTGGACTGGGAAAATCAGGTTGGCAGTGGTTTGAAAGAAAAGGAATTTGTGGAATGTCGACGAGGTGGTTTTTTGGAGCAGCTTCTGGTGCAGCAACGAGGGATCGGGAAATACTGGATTTAGTGTAGTTTTAGGTAGGTAGAGGTACAGGTAGCTTTGAGGAGACAGGGAGGCTGCAGAAGGATTTAGATAGAATAGGAGTGGCAGATGGAGTACATCTTGGGAAAGAAGTGGCAGATGGAGTACATCTTGGGAAAGCATGAAGTGGTGCACTTTCTGTGGAGGAAGAGAGGCCTGGAGAGAAAATTCAGAAGTCTAAAGTGCAAAGAGAGTTGAGAGTTCTTGTACATGATTGGCTCAAAGTAAACTTGCCGGTTGAGTTAATAGTGAGGATGGTGTTGTATCTGCCGCACAGTGAGTTTAAAGTCTTCTATTCAGCAAAAGAACTGTGAGTCAACTCTTATGAACAATAATATTTGCTCATTGGGCACAATCAATGTTAGTACAATAACGTTTACTATAAAGTAATGAAAAATACTGCACATTGTCTTATGCTTTTACTTAACTTTGGCTGATCGTGTACCACCACACTAGAACTTGGCCGGGCTCCACGTGGTGCTCCTTCTTATTCTTCCGATGGTCTTGGAGTTGTCTTCTTTTTCAGTGATTATTCTCCAGATACCGCACTCTGTGGGGTTTTGAGTTGATTCTTATCCTTCTAAGTCTTTAACCCCTTAGGAGGGTATGGAGGATTTGCCAATGGAATGATCAGGTTCATTTAGCCTGATCAATTATTCCCAACCAAGGACTAGCACATTGATGGCACATGGGCAACATTCCATTGCCCATTAATAGTCCAACTTCAGGTGGTATTGAAGGCCAGGTTTTTTTGCAAACCGTCTATGGAGAGCTGCAGCCTGTCTGAATTCTGCAGCAAATGAATAGCACAGACACTTCAGTCAAGGTTGGGATCCATTTCCCAGCATGCTTTAATCATTGTTCATTTTTGTAACTCCATTTTAAGTTTATTAATGTCCATCATGTGTTCATTGTTTCAAGTGGCCTATCCGGTCAGAAAGACAAATACAGTGATGGCATTTATTTTGAGAGGATTTGAATATTAAAGCAGGGATGGATGTGTGATGCTTTACAAGGTTCTGATCAGACCATATTTGGAGTATTTTGCGATAGCATCATTTAAGATATATCTAGACAGATACATGAGTGGGCAGAGAGCAAAGGGATACTAATAATTAGAAAATAGGCAACAGGTTTAGATAGAGGATCTGGAACAGTGCAGGTTTGGAGGGCCGAAGGGCCTGCTTCTGCGCTGGAATTTTCTGTGTTCTTCGTTCTTTATCATTCATTCTACAAATTGTATGTTTTCAACCTATTTTATGCTACAATTTAATAACATAGACCATTTATTTATTTGACAGTGCATGTCAAATTATAGTCATTTCTAAATTAGAGTCATAGATTCACAGAGATGTACAGCACGAAAACTGACCCTTTGGTCCAACCCATCCATGCCAATCAGATATCCCAACCCAATCTAGTCCCACCTGCCCGGACCCGGCCCATATCCATCCAAACCCTTCCTATTCATATACCTATCCAAATGCCTCTTAAATGTTGCAATGTATTAGCCTCTACCACTTACTTTGGCAGCTCATTCCATACAAATACCACCCTCTGTGTGAAAGAGTTGCCCTTTAGGTCTCTTTTATATCTTTTCCCTCATATGCTCTCTAGTTCTGGACTCCCCCACACTGGAGAGAACGCCTTGTCTATTAATCCTATCCATGCCCCTCATGATGTTACAAACCCCGATAAGGTCTCTCTTCAGCTTCCGACGCTCCAGGGAAAACAGCCCTAGCCTATTCAGCCTTTCCCTATATCTCAAATCCTCCAACCCTGGCAATATCCTTGTAAATCGTTTCTGAACCATTTCAAGTTTCACAACATCTTTCCGATAGGAAGGAGATCAGAATTACATGCAATATTCCAATAGTGACCTAACCAAAGTCCTGTGCAGCCGCAACATGACCTCTCAACTCCTGTACTCAATACTCTGACCAATAAAGGAAAGCATACCAAACGCCTTCTTGTGTTCTGTCCCGCTTTTTATTTATGTGTCTGGGTCTCTGAAGGTGGGTGATAAGAGAAATTAAATCGATTGATTATATTTAAATGTGTCAGAATGATAATTCTATTTGATTGTTCAATCGTTTGCTCACTCTGAATATGTAACCAGTCAGAGGTCAACCACTTTTCAAATGATAGGGCGACAATGTATGCTTTTGAATACTGACATTCAAAGTCATGATTCGGAGATGCCGGTGTTGGACTGGGGTGTACAAAGTTAAAAATCACACAACACCAGGTTATAGTCCAACAGGTTTAATTGGAAGCACACGAGCTTTCAGCGCGACGCTCCTTCATCAGGTGATTGTGGAGGGCTTGATCGTACGACAGAATTTATAGCAAAAATTTGCAGTGGGATGTAACTGAAATTATACATTGAAAAATTGATTGTCTGTTAAGTATTTCATCTGTTAGAATACAGTGATAGTTTCACTTCTTTCATGAAAGATCTGTATTCTAACAGATGAAAGGCTTAACAGACAATCAATT
>NW_025215075.1:42113-49022 GCF_004010195.1 Chiloscyllium plagiosum | reverse complement strand
ATGGGTGGGTTGCGCTTCGGCAAGTCGGTGTGGACTTGTTGGGCCGAAGAGCCTGTTTCCACACTGTAGGTAATCTAATCTAATCTAATCTATTCAGCCTTTCCCTATATCTCAAATCCTCCAACCCTGGCAATATCCTTGTAAATCGTTTCTGAACCATTTCAAGTTTCACAACATCTTTCCGATAGGAAGGAGACCAGAATTACATGCAATATTCCAATAGTGACCTAACCAATGTCCTGTGCAGCCGCAACATGACCTCTCAACTCCTGTACTCAATACTCTGACCAATAAAGGAAAGCATACCAAACGCCTTCTTGTGTTCTGTCCCACTTTTTATTTATGTGTCTGGGTCTCTGAAGGTGGGTGATAAGAGAAATTAAATCGATTGATTATATTTATATGTGTCAGAATGATAATTCTATTTGATTGTTCAATCGTTTGCTCACTCTGAATATGTGACCAGTCAGAGGTCAACCACTTTTCAAATGGTAGGGCGACAATGTCTGCTTTTGAATACTGACATTCAATGTCATGATTTGGAGATGCCGGTGTTGGACTGGGTGTACAAAGTTAAAAATCACACAACACCAGGTTATAGTCCAACAGTTTTAATTGGAAGCACACGAGCTTTCAGCGCGACGCTCCTTCATCAGGTGATTGTGGAGGGCTTGATCGTACGACAGAATTTATAGCAAAAATTTGCAGTGGGATGTAACTGAAATTATACATTGAAAAATTGATTGTCTGTTAAGTATTTCATCTGTTAGAATACAGTGATAGTTTCACTTGTTTCATGTGTAAATCAAAAAACCCTCTTTTTTTAAGTTGCATTCTCGGGTTAGCTGTTAACAATGGTGATAGCTAGACAATATGTTGAAGGTGTTAGCCCACTGTGAACTCTGTCTATGACCTGATGTTTAGATTGATTCTCATCTAAATAGTGAGATTACAGAGTTTTACATAAATTCATGCAGTTTTTGAGCTCAGACTTCTACATGAATGTATGCAGTTTTTGAGCAAAGTGCAATGTAACTCTGCAAGTACAAATTCACCACACAAAATATATGTGTGCATGTGGTGGGTCTTTGTCTGTCTGTGTTTGTGTGTCTGTCTGGGGTGGGGGTTGTGAGTGCGAGAAAGTGTGTGTGTGTGTGTGTGTGTGCAGTGAGTGCAGAATGCCTTAAGTCTATGAGGGGGTGCATGTGTGGGAGTGTGTGTGTCTATAAGAGTGTGTGTGGATGTCTGTGTGCGCGTCTGTGTGTACCTGTGGTCGATGTGTATGTGAGAGTGTGTGCGTGGAGGAATATTCAATGTGTAATGTTCACCAGAATAGTCAGACAACATGATATTTTTCCGTACAAAACAAAATGTGCATTCTTTACTTTTGTATCATAAAATATTGTTAGGTGTTCATATTTTAATGCCATCAATATAGAATCAATTTAATTGTTTTCAGAGATGATGCAGTTATTGTTCAGTTGAATAATTGTAGTTCATATCTCATCATTGCCACATTCACGAATATGGCAAACACCTGATTATTGTTCAGGCCATTAAACCCGCCACGTTGCCGACATTGTCATGACCGACATTAAAAATGGATTCCAAAAGGCCTGAATTCAGGCACTGCATTATGGGACCTCACAGCTGCGTGTGGCACTCAGTGAGACACTGGTCTGCTCATGAATCTGCCCAGAGAGTTTCCAAACTGCGTCAGGGCAATCATTCAAACATTTCTTCAAAGTAAATCATTTGGATTCCATCTTGGGCAGGAAGTAACTAGCCAACAGGTGATCACTGTTCTCAGTGTAGTTACAAATACTGTATAAATTAGATACCAATGATTGACCAGGAACCAGGTCTTACAAATTCATCTTCAGTTTGACCCTGGCCCAGAAAGCAGTTGTATCGACATAGATGTGTCAGAATCACATGGTGTTGCTTATGGTCCTGACATGTAGCATGTCTCCTATACATCTGCTCCTTGGAACAGACACTGGGTGAAAATGTATACAATTGACAGTCTTCTGCAGCATAATAACTGAACTTGGTAGATTTTGTCTGATGTAGATAACCACACCTATTGTGCTGGCACTCAGGTGAATGTAACAATGCACACCATAACTGAAAGTCTTGGCCTAATGTCCCTTAACAGCTTCCTAACCTCACGCACCTCACTCCCTCACACAGCTCACTCCCTCACACCACCCACTCCCTCACCCACACCACTCCCTCTCCTGCCCCGCTCCCTCACCCGCCGCGCTCCCTCACCCGCCCCGCTCCCTCATCTGCCGCGCTCCCTCATCCACCGCGCTCCCTCAACCGCTGTGTTCCCCCACCTGCCCCCTCACCCGCCACGCTCCCTCACCCGTTGCGCCCATTCACATGACCCGCACCCTCATCCGCCCCACTCCCATACACGCCCCGTTCCCTCACCCACCCCACTCCCTCACCCAAACCGCTCCGTCACCCACTGCACTCCCCCACCTACTGCCTCACCCGCCGTGCTCCCCAACCCGCCCCCTCAACCCCCGTGCTCCCTCACCCGCAGCGCTCCCTCACCTGCAGCACTCCCTCACACGCCCGACTTCCTCACATGCCCCGCTCCCTCACACAACTCCCTCCCTCACACAACTCATTCCCTCACATGCCTCACTCCTTCACATGCCTCACTCCCTCACTCGCCTCACTCCCTCACCAGCAGCGCTCCCTCACCCACCGTGCCCCTCACCTGCCCCACTCCCTCACACGCCCCGCTCCCTCACATGCCCCGCTCCCTCATCCGCCCTCCTCCCTCGCATGCCCAGCTCCCTCACCCACCCCACTCCTTCATCCGCTTCACTCAGTCTTCCGCCCTGCTCGCTCACCCGCCGCGCTCCTTCAACCGCCGCGCTCCCCCACCCGCCCCATACCCACCGCGCTTCGCCACCCGCCCCCTCCCCCACCGCGCTCCCTCACCCACAGTGCTCCCTCACCCGCAGCACTCCCTCACACGCCCTGCTCCCTCACACTCCTCGCTCCCTTACACATCGCACTCGCTCACATGCCTCACTCCCTCACATGCCCCACTGCCTCACATGCCCAACTCCATCACATGCATCTCTCCCTCACATGCCTCACTCCCTCACATGCCCCACTCCCTCACACACTGCACTCCCTCACACAACACACTCCTTCATGCGCATCTCTCCATCACGTGCCTCACTCCTTCACGCACCTCACTCCTTCACGCACCTCACTCCCTCACGTGCCTCAATCCCTCACGTGCTTCACTCCCTCACACACCTCACTCCCTCACGTACCTCACACCCTCATACAACTCACTCCCTCACACATCTCACTCCCTCACACGCCTCACTCCCATACACGACTCACTCCCTCACATGCCTCACTCCCTCACACGCCCTACTCCCTCACACGCCCCACTCCCTCACACGCTCCACTCGTGATCACACGCCTCACTCCCTCACACGCCTCACATGTTCACACACCTCACTCCATCACCTGCCCCACTACATGATATGCCCCACTTCCTGACACACCCCACTCCCTCACACGCCTCGCTCTCTCACACGCCTCACTCCCTCACATGCCCCACACCCTCACACGCCCCACTCCCTCACATGCCTCACTCCATCACATGCCTCACTCCATCACACACCTCACTCCATCACACGCCGCACTCCCTCACATGATGCACTCTCTCACACAACTCACTCCTTCACGCGACTCACTCCTTTATGTGCCTCACTCCTTAACACGCCTCACTCCTTCACGTGCCTCACTCCTTCACGCGCCTCACTCCCTCACGCACCTCACTCCCCCACGCACCTCACTCCCTCACACAACTCAGTCCCTCACGCAACTCCCTCCCTCACACGTTCACCAACTGATGAGAATCCTCAAACCGAGTGAAACCTGGAACGCGGAACAGTACAGCACAGTAAGCGCCCTTCAGCCCTCAATGTTTTTTCCGGTCTTTGATCCTCCTCTAAGATCAGACTAACATACATGACCTTCAATGTATTAACTTTCATGTGCCCATCCAAGAGTCTTCTTAAATATCGCTAATGTATCTAACTCTACTACCACCGCTGGCGCTGCATTCCACCCCGATAATGAAAGCCAATACACCAAACACATTCTTAACAAATCTATTAGCTTGAGTGGCAACTTGGAGCCCACTCCCTCACACGCTCCACTCGTGATCACACGCCTCACTCCCTCACACGCCTCACATGTTCACACACCTCACTCCATCACCTGCCCCACTACATGATATGCCCCACTTCCTGACACACCCCACTCCCTCACACGCCTCGCTCTCTCACACGCCTCACTCCCTCACATGCCCCACACCCTCACACGCCCCACTCCCTCACATGCCTCACTCCATCACATGCCTCACTCCATCACACACCTCACTCCATCACACGCCGCACTCCCTCACATGATGCACTCTCTCACACAACTCACTCCTTCACGCGACTCACTCCTTTATGTGCCTCACTCCTTAACACGCCTCACTCCTTCACGTGCCTCACTCCTTCACGCGCCTCACTCCCTCACGCACCTCACTCCCCCACGCACCTCACTCCCTCACACAACTCAGTCCCTCACGCAACTCCCTCCCTCACACGTTCACCAACTGATGAGAATCCTCAAACCGAGTGAAACCTGGAACGCGGAACAGTCCAGCACAGTAAGAGCCCTTCAGCCCTCAATGTTTTTTCCGGTCTTTGATCCTCCTCTAAGATCAGACTAACATACATGACCTTCAATGTATTAACTTTCATGTGCCCATCCAAGAGTCTTCTTAAATATCGCTAATGTATCTAACTCTACTACCACCGCTAGCGCTGCATTCCGCCCCGATAATGAAAGCCAATACACCAAACACCTTCTTAACAAATCTATCAGCTTGAGTGGCAACTTGGAGGGATATATGGACATGGACCCCAAGATCCCTCTATTGCTCCACGTTGCCAAGAATTCTGCCTTTCACCCTGAATGCTGTATGCAAATTCAACCGTCCAAAGTAAATCGCTTCACACTTTTTAAGTTTGAACTGTATCTGCCACTTATCAGCCCAGCCCTGCATCCTAACAACGACGTGTTGCAACCTACAATACACCTCCACATTACACACAACTCTGCCAACATTCATGTCGTTGTCAAACCTACTCACCCACCATTCCGCTTCCTCATCAAAATCATTTATAAAAATCACAAAAAGCACAGGTCCCAGAGCCGATCCCTGTGGAACACCACTGCTCACTGTGCTCCAGGGTGAATACTTTCCATTTGCTATCATCCTCTGTATTCTATGGGCCAGCCAAGTCCATATCGAACCAGCCAATTTTCCCTGTGTCCCATGCCTCCTTACCTTTTGAATGAGCCTACAATGGGGAAATTTATCAAGCTCCTTGCTAACATTCTTGTTCACTACATCTACTGGTCTACCTTCATCAACGTATTCTTTCACATTTTCAAAACATCAAGAAGGTTTCTGAGGGATGGCCTGCCCCTCACAAAGCCATGCTGACTATCTCTAATCAAATTATGGTTTTCTAAGTAATTGTAAATCTTGTCTCTCAGAATCGTCTCCAATACTTTGCCCATCACTGATGTAAGGAGAAAGTGAGGACTGCAGATGTTGGAGATCAGAGCGGAAAAATGTGTTGCTGGAAAAGCGCAGCAGGTCAGGCAGCATCCAAGGCGCAGGAGAATAGACGTTTCAGGCATAATCCCTTCTTCAGGAGGCTTATGCGCGTAACGTCGATTCTCCTGCTCCTTGGATGCTGCCTGACCTGCTGCGCTCTTCCAGCAACACATTTTCCAACACTGACCAAAGACTGACTGTTCGGGCATTCCCAGAGTTATCCCTACTCCCTTTCCTGAACAAGGGAATAACATTTGTCACCCTCCAATCATCTGGCTGGCACTGCTCCAGTGGACAGTGAGGACGCAAAGATCATCGCCAAAGGCACGCCAATCTATCCCGTCACTTCCTGGAGTAACCTAGGGTAACCCCATCTGGCCCAGGAGATTTACCTATCCTTATGTTTGTGCTTCAATCAGTGTACACTTCCCTTCAACATTTCTACACCCTGTCCAACGAATTGATTGATTGCTTTCCTTTTCAGTGCAATATACAGTGCTGCCTTCCTGAGTAAATATGGTTCCCAACATCCTGTGAATCACCGAATGAAATAAAGAGGAATGCACCAATGCCTTCCTGATGAAGGGCCTATGCCCGAAACATCGACTATCCTGCTCCTCGGATGCTGCCTGACCTGCGATGCTTTTCCAGCACCACACCTTTCGACTCTGATCTCCATCAACTGCAGTTCTCACTTTCTCCATTACTGAGGGCTGTCCCCTCTGCACACTGAGCGGGGAATTAACCGTCAGAAACCCATTGTATGTGGAGCTGACTGCTCAGTTCTGGAAAGTTGCACTTGATGAATACGTTCTTTTTTTTTATTAAAGAATTCCAATTCCACAAATATTCATTCAGTCCCAGAGTTACAAGTTTGATTCCTGGTTTGGGCAGTCTGATAACAAATAGTGAATTATTGAGGAACTCCGAGGCACAGAGTATTCCAGGTGTTATATTCCAGCTTACGTTAATGCAGGGAGTATTGTCAGACAGACTGATGTGACGATCGCATGAGTTGACATGTGGAGGTGGAACGTTTTTGCCATCACAGAGATGTGTTTGAGGGAGGTCAGGGCTAAAAACTCAATATTCTGTTGTACTGGAACTATACGCATGACAGGGGAGGGTATTGAAAAGGAGGTGGTGTTGCATTATTAATTAGGGAACAGTAAATGCAGTGAGGACGGACGATATCTTGGACGTGTCTTCAAATTAGGCTTTATAGGTCGAGGTTGGGTGCAATC
>NW_025215075.1:25834-40746 GCF_004010195.1 Chiloscyllium plagiosum | reverse complement strand
AGGAAAGCAAGGCTGGAGATGTTACAGAGAGAGGAAAGCAAGGCTGGATATGGTACAGGTATAGGAAAGCAAGGCTGGAGATGTTACAGCGATAGCGTGGCCTGTGCATGCTAGAAGAGGTGAGTGAGATGATTTTAAATTCATTCACAGGAAATGGGGAGATGTGTAGCCGCTGGAGATTAGAGAGTTAGGGAGTGGTGTCGGGCAGGCGGAATTTACAGTGATAGATAGGGCTGTAGTATGAGATAAAGGTTGTGGAGATACGGAGGGTTACTGAGATACAGATGGATGTAGCGGCTGGAGGAGATGACAGCGAAAGATACAGAGATACACGTAGATAGTTTAAAAACGGAATTATGCAATGTATTATTAGAGAAGATATTGTAGATGTCTGCGGAATAAACAAGGCACTTGGAGGAACTGAAGGTGTGAGACCTGGACTGTCCAATCACAAGAGTCATAGGGTAAGTGTCATACAGTACAGAAGAAACCCTCCGATTGATAGTGACAACAATTAAAAGCTCTGCAGACACTGAAAAACCCTCCTTCCTAACGTCTTGGGGCGAGTGCTAAATTTGGGAGAGGTGTTCTACAGATTCCTCAAGCAACAATGTGACATAACGAAACCTCACGGTGTCGGATCGAACACTGACACGGAAATCTCCTGCTGAATCCCCTCACTCAGCCTCATTGTGTGTGATCAAACACTGACACGGAAACCTCCGGCTGACTCCCTTCCCTCAGCTGATGGATCAGTGTCCCTCTACATTGAACAACACTTGGAGGACACACTGACAAAATGAATGAGCTGGAGAATCTATACTGGTTGGGCCATTTCAAAACTACCACTCAGAGGGGCTCAGCAGAAGCATTGATGATCGAGATGGTCGGGTCCAAAAGGAGAAAACTGCGAAACTGGGGCTGCACCAGGTTGGGGTGAACCACTGACAGGGAGAAACATACCTGATCTCATCCTCACCAACCTCCTGGCTGCAGAGACGTTGCACGATGGCCATATTGGGAATGGTGACTACCACACATACAGTATTTCTGGAGACAAAGTCCCACTTTTCCATTGTGACTGTGTGTGTGTGTGTGTGTGTGTGTGTACACACATGAGCACACATGTGACAGGTACTCTCACTATGTTAGACGGGACAGATTTCGAAGAGATCTAGAACTCAGCTCTAGCCTGTCGAAAGTGATTCGGGTCATTTTCAACAGCAGCAAAATTGTACTCCAGCACAATTTTCACTGTTACTGCCTGGCATATGCTACACTTTACCCTGACCATTAAACTGGGGATAAACCCTTGTTCAATGAGGATCACAGCCTGGCCTGTCAAGAGTAGCATCAGGTATATCTCGCAATGAGGTGACGCTACCAAACAGGACCACTTACTCAACAAATAGCATAAACAGCCAGTGACAGACAGATCTAACCAAGAAATCAGACCTAATCTCTGCAATCCTGTCACATGCAGTCAGCGTGAATTGTGTGGTCAATTAAACAACTCACTGGAGGAATAGGATCCACAAATATCGCCTTCCTCAACGATGAAAGGGTCTAGTGCAACAATAGAAAAGCTAAGGCTGAAACATTCACAACAATGTTCAGACTGAAGTGTCGATGGGATGATCTAGTTTAGTCTTCTCCAGATGGGAGTCTTCAGCTGATTTGATTTACTGTGTGTGGTAAATCCAAACGGCTGGAGGGAAGGGGAATGCAAAGGCTGCGGGCCCTGAGAACATTCTATTCAAGCTGTTCCGGCAGAGATATTGCAATGGGACCTACCTGATAACGTGGAAACTATCCAGACATGTCTTGCACACACACACAGACAAAACATCAGACAATCAATGACTGTCCCATTGCTCTCATCTCTATCATTAATAAAGAGTTGGAAGATGTCATCTATAGTGGGGCCAAGCAGCACTTCCTCCAACCTGCTCACTGAAGCTCAGTTTGGGCTCTCATCCCTTGGGCACATTGAAGTCCTGGTTTAACGATGTACAACAAGATGAATTCTAGAGGTGAGGTGACAGTGACTGCACTTAACATCATCGTTACTGCATTTGACCAAGTGTCATATCCTGGACTCACAGAAAAACTGGAGCAAATAGGAATCGTCTGCACTGGCTGAAGTTACACCTGGTGCAAAGGAAGGTGGCGAGCAGACATCTCCACAGCAGTTCCCCAGGTGAGAGGCCTCTGAGTAAACCTGTAGACCAGAAATGGAAAGACAGGGCGCTATACGCCAACAGGATGATAGGGTTGTTCTCTTATAAGATAGACGCAACTAGCGGCAGTTTACCTGGATAGTCATCATGCCTCAAGCAAGGGAGAGGTTGAGTAAGACAGCCCTTTTCAGACACCTCATTCAATGCAGGAACTGAACCCACACTGTTGGCATTAATCTGCATTACAAACTAGCCATCCAACTGATTGAGATAACCAAGTCCTTACTCAGTTTCTTGGGGAAGATACTGTAATATTATACCATTCAAATATATTGTTAGACACCTCTGGAACAGGTGGAACTAGAAGCAAGCTACCGAGCTAAGAGAGAGGGACAGCATCCGTGAGCTGTAAGAGTTCTCTCTGCCCGAGGCCCAATAATTTTCAGCTGCTTCTTAAATGACCATCCCTACACTGTAAGTCATAAGTGAGGAAGTTTGCCAATGATTGGACAATGTTCAACACCATTCGTGATTCACTCAGATACTGAAGTAGTCCTTGTCCAAATGCAACAGGACCTGGAAATACGCAGGTGTGTGCTTAACAGTGACAAATACCATTTCCATTACACATGTGCCAGACAACGATTACCTCTAACAATAGAAAAGTGTACCATATCGTTTAATGTTCAATGCCACCACCATCACTGAACAGCCACCGAGCAATATCCCGGGTATGACCGTTAACCAGAACTGGACTAACCATATAATTTCATTACCCAGTCCTGTGAAGTGCTTATGCTAAAACATTGACTGTCCTGTACCTCAGGTGCTGTCTGACCTGTTGTGCTTTTCCAGCGCCACACTTTGACACATATTAATTCATTGGCTACCAGAATATGTCAGGGGCAAGAAATCCTACAAGAACGATTCACCTCAAAATTTCGGAAAGCCTGTCTCCCATCAAAAAGACTCATGTTGAATGTGTGTGTGATTAAATACCTCCAATTGCATGTGTGAGTGCAGCTTCATCCCTCATCCACTGACACTCAGAAGCAGCAATGTCTGCCATCTACACGGTGGCTCTGCAGAAATTTACCAAGGTTCCTTACAACGTACCTCTGAAGCCACGACCATCAAGAAGGACAAGGGAAGCAGATACATGGGAGCACCATGATCGGGTTCCAATCCAAGCCATCCACCGAGCTGATTGGGAACTATATTGCCGTTCTTTCAGTGTCACTGTTTCAAGTTCCCTCCCTAATGGTATTGTAAGTCTACCTACAGCACATGGGCTGCAGCAGGTCAATGCGACAGCTCACCCCCACCTTATCAAGGGCAAAAAGGGACAGGCAATAAATACTGGCCTTATCATATTCTATGAATAAATTAACATGAAAAATATTGTCCAGACCTGCCCAATTCTGGACACTGTGCCTTGGGTTTTGTGAGCGCTGGCTGGTTGGGTCCAGGCAGTAACATATTTGTGGTAAACAGCTGAAGGAATATGCTGTTTGAAACAATCGGACAGTCTCTCAGAGGTATGCCCTGCATACCAAGCATCACACAGACACTGACAGTCACATCACACATTACTGAGCTCTGAGATAGAGGCAATTGAAAATACACTCATATCTGACTAACATGTTTAAACACACAGTGATATTGTTGCCACGAAAATAATTATGAGTGAACGTTAGCGGGGGAAAGTGAGGACTGCAGATGCTGGCGATCACTGTCAAAAAGTGTGGTTCTGAAAAAACACAGCCGTTCAGGCAACTTCTGAGGAGCAAGAGAGTCGACTATTAGCTCACAATATTAATATAAGGCAAAATAATTGTATATTTTCATAGTCCTTGTACTTAATAATAATTTGGTCTTGGGTGAGGGAATGAGATTTATCATTTCAATATTCCTTCCTGTGAGTTGTGCACTGTTTTCATCATAATGTTGTTATAAAAGTGAACGGAGTAAAGGGGGGATATAATGCTTATTGGACAATCTAAATGTTGGTATTATGAAAGGTTATCGAAACTTCAGTAAAGAGACTTTGCTGTTAATGGTTAGAACAATGCTGCGAACATTTACACAGAAATTTCCAGTACAAGTCACACACAAAATCATTGGGCTGGGATGATGCTGGCCATCAATGGAGCTGTACACTTCTGTTTGGACACTCACATTGTGGGGCTAACATACACTGGATATGGTTTATGAGGGGTTCAATGTAAGATGCCAAGTGCCACAGGAGCCCATCACCTTTATAACACCTTCATTCAGGATCGGGTCCAAGGTGCAGAATTACAGTGTTTAGGTGCCATACCAGAAGAGATATGCTTGCAAGACATGGCTGTTTAGAGGTCATTATTACAAATGTTGAACTGCGTCCGGATCGACACCATGTGCTAGTCCATTGACCAGTTTTCCCCACTCAATCTCCCCGTTGTTCAGGTATGTCTCTAACCAGTCCATTGTGAGGGATTATGTCAGTAACTGACCAGCTCCAGTTTGGAAAATCAATGGTGATGCATCCATGAGGTGCAGTGGGCCATCGGCAGGAGCAGAATCATACTCTGCACAACTCATACAGTCTGAAACCTCACAGTCAGACATACTTCCCACCATACACTAACCATCACGGTCCAACATACCTCCCACTGTACAGTAACCATCACGGCCTGACATGCCTCCCACTGTACAGTAACCATCACGGCCCGACATACCTCCCACTGTACAGTAACCATCACGGCCCGACATACCTCCCACTGTACAGTAACCATCACGGCCCGACATACCTCCCACTGTACAGTAACCATCACGGCCCGACATACCTCCCACTGTACAGTAACCATCACGGCCCGACATACCTCCCACTGTACAGTAACCATCACGGCCCGACATACCTCCCACTGTACAGTAACCATCACGGCCCGACATACCTCCCACTGTACAGTAACCATCACGGCCTGACACGCCTCCCACTGTACAGTAACCATCACGGCCTGACACGCCTCCCACTGTACAGTAACCATCACGGCCTGACACGCCTCCCACTGTACAGTAACCATCACGGCCTGACACGCCTCCCACTGTACAGTAACCATCACGGCCTGACACGCCTCCCACTGTACAGTAACCATCACGGCCTGACACGCCTCCCACTGTACAGTAACCATCACGGCCCGACATACCTCCCACTGTACAGTAACCATCACGGCCCGACATACCTCCCACTGTACAGTAACCATCACGGCCCGACATACCTCCCACTGTACAGTAACCATCACGGCCCGACATACCTCCCACTGTACAGTAACCATCACGGCCCGACATACCTCCCACTGTACAGTAACCATCACGGCCCGACATACCTCCCACTGTACAGTAACCATCACGGCCCGACATACCTCCCACTGTACAGTAACCATCACGGCCCGACATACCTCCCACTGTACAGTAACCATCACGGCCCGACATACCTCCCACTGTACAGTAACCATCACGGCCCGACATACCTCCCACTGTACAGTAACCATCACGGCCCGACATACCTCCCACTGTACAGTAACCATCACGGCCCGACATACCTCCCACTGTACAGTAACCATCACGGCCCGACATACCTCCCACTGTACAGTAACCATCAGAAGGAGATATTGAACAAACATGGTTTGTTTCCAACTGGGCATCATTCGCTATGGGCTACCTGATAAATATTTACAAAATTAACAGAGGCATTGATACAAATACAGCTAGAAGCCTTTTCTTTCCCCAGAGTAGAACTATCAATTACTCAGCACCATAGGTTTTAGGTAAAAGGGAGAAAGTTTAGGAGATATGATCGGCAAGTTTTTTTTTGGTTTCCCAGACAGAATATGCATGTGCCTGGAATGCACTGATAGAGGAGAAAAAGCTAATATAGCAAGATTTAAGAGGGATCTTGTCACAAATATGAGTAACTAGGAAACTGAATGACATAGAGGGTGTAGGAAACATAATGATACAGAGCAAAAACTTTCTTTTTAACGTTAGAACGGCATCTTGTGTCAGTGTGGGCTTGCTGGCATGAAGGGCCAGTTCCAGTGCTGGATTGCTCTTTAAACAAGATTTGATTGCAGGAATTGCAAGATGTTGACTGAATGATTATTGATGATTACTGATGAACAACAGCCACATTCAGTGAATCTCTCCTCAACAACTTGCAGTTTCATATCCTCCTTCCCACTTTGGGGAATATGGAGAATTTGACGTGAAATTCCGAGCTGGTAATTGGTGACTCCATCTTGCCCCACGCTCCTCCGGCCTTCTCTCTTGCACAACAACGTCTCGGGGGACACTGCACTGACAGAGGCTGCATGTACTCCACACCCTCCAATGCTGGTATCTGTCACATGCCAGCCTCACCATGCAATCCCAGCACATCTCCAACCCACTGACAATACGCTTCTGTACTTCAATGCTGCAGCTCAGGGTGCACTGACAACTCTCATTGCAATGCTGCTGCAAGGACACTGTGCTCAGGGACATACACCTAGCTCATGGACTGTCCCCCTGGGCTGCTCACTCTGTGTTTGTACACACTCAATGCTGCTGCAAGGACACTGTGCTCAGGGGACACACCCAGCTCATGGACTGTCCCTCTGGGCTGCTCACTCCGTGTCTGTACACACTGAATCCTGCTGCAAGGACACTGTGCTCAGGCACACGCCCAGCTCATAGACTGTCTCTCTGGGCTGCTCACTCTGTGTCTGTACACCTTCACCTTGAGCTGACTGGAATGCTGACAGAATTATTGCCTTGCCTTACCCTGCCTTTAACAGTGTTACCCCTCAGCCAGAGATACCAGGCTCACCCGCCTGCTGTATAGTCTTGGTGTTTAGCACAGACACAAAAGCAGGAAGTTCGAGATCATTGTCCACAGTCAGTCCCGGTGCCCAGCACAGTCAGTCAGGGGGTGTCTCAGATCCCAGTCCGGGAGCTTGGACACGTTCAGTCAGGCTCTCGTGGTTGTTAGGGTCAGGATCCTTCCCCTGCGAGGAGAAAAGGAGCTGAATGTTGGGGAGACATATGCCTCTCTGGCTATTTCTTTCCTATTGTGGAATGGTTCCTTCTAGAATGTGAAAATTAACAAGTGGTATTAAGGGAAATGGAAAATATTGGTATAGCTGTTAGTGCTGGGACAGCTGGGGGAAAGGTGTCGAGGTGTTCTGTGTGAGTGAGTGGGCAGCACAGACACCAGGCAGGATTGGGCAGAGGGACAGAGAAGCGGTTAGCGAAAGACAAAGAGAAGGTGCTGCATTCAGTGAGAGTGGGAGAACATGAGCCTTGGTGGGAGGTGGGTGCAGTCACAGAGATAGAGTGAGGGTGAGCTCACAAACTGCAGATGGTGGCACTTACCCTGGTGGAGTGGAGAAGGTCACTGACCTCCTTCCTACACTGCTGGACGTTCACTCAGAAGGCTGGTACCTCACTGACCCAGGCGTCAGCCTTGGACCAAGCTGGCAGGGTCTGGTGCCATGGCCTCCCATGCCAGTCCTGGAGGAAGATAATGTCCCTCTCCTACAACATGTCATTCACCAGAACCTCAGGGGCTTGTCCACAAAGTGAAGCCTCAGTTTTACACCCTCTGCTCTCTCCTGGGCAGTTTCAGATTGACAATCTAAGGCTGTAATGACTTTTTACTAATGGCCCCTGTCACAGGGAGGCCGGTGCATTCTGGGATATCCAGGCAGTGCGCAGTTGTTATGACGAAGGGGAAAATCACCGTGTTAGTGTCAGTTGAGAAGATAACCACGTGGGCAGTGAGTGTAGTTAATGAGGCAGATTTGGGATGGTCTCATGAGAAAATGCACTTCACCTTGTGGAGAGAAACCCTCCATACAACCTGACTAAAATGAGACTTGACTAAATCATAAGATGGTTTGGCCTCTGTCTGTCTGATTCAAAATAGGGATGCAGTGTGAAATATTGGGAGCAACAAACTTGGAGCAGACAATTACAAAGGAGATTCAAATCATTAAAAAAGGGGTAACACCATCTTCCAGACTGTTAAAAGAAGCCGGGGAAAATCCCCTGCCTTATAGTTACCCACATTATCCAATCCTCACTGGATGCAGGGATGGTGCTGGAGGCCTGGAGAACGGCTAATACCGCAACTTTGGTTAATGTGGAACAAGGGACTGACTGAATAGGTCGAGGCTGGAATTCTGAGACAGTGGATAAACGGTCACTGAGGAAGTCCCAGGGACTCCAGGACAGTCGGTCTGGATTTGTTCAAGGAAGATCATGTGTAATTAATGTGACTGTATCGGTCTGAGGCAATAACCTGTCACTGCATGTGACTTACTTGGATTTGACGAGAGATCCCATGGCAGACTGTTTAAAAACAGAAACTGTGGGGTCCAAGTGAATGGAGCAAAGAAGCCAGAGAAGTGCAAGGGGACCTCGACAATAGAGGGGAATGTACAATAAATGAGAGCATAGTCTGTGTGGGCAGATAAATGAAGATAGTTGGAAACATCAATAATCTCGTTAATGTAGCAAATGGCATCACTTCCTCTATCAGCCAAAGGGCAGAATTTCAGAGCAGGAAACTTTTGCTGAAACTGCATAAATAATGAGTTCAGTCACAGCTTGGGGACGGTGTCCAGTTCTGGTCACCCCATCACATGGAAGGATGGAATTGGACTGGAGAGGGTACAGAGGAGATTCTTCACCCTGTGACAGTGGAAGCGCAGTTATAAGGAAATATTGGAACGGAGGGTGCTGAGAGGAGATTTGATTGGGGTATACATATTGACAGGAGCCTGGATAGAAAGGGAGAGAATACCTTGTTCATGATACAGAACTCAGTTACCAGTGGCAAATATTTAGTGTAATTGGTTGAAATATTAGAGAAGAGATGAGGAAAGTTGTTATAAAACGCAGTTTATGATCGGGATCTGGGAGTCACACATGGAAGTAGAGTAGAGGCAGAAACTCTCAAACCATTTTAAAAAGGTGCTGGGATCTGCAGCTGAAGTCCTGTAGTATCCGGGGAGATAGAACTAGGGCTTTAAAATACCAACATTACATCTTGGTCAATGCAGACAGTGGACAGAGTAATCTCCTCTGTACTGTGCTATTTTCTGAAGTTTTCAAAGGGAGCCAATATCTGATAGGATCAATACGCAGTAATGAGCGGTGAGGGCAGGGAGGATCAGTGTGTAAATTTATTCGCATCACAATAATACTGATCCCATCCTTTATACACAATGCTACTTCACTGTTTTGGCCTATTTATCCTTGCTGTACAAATGGGGAAAACGTGTGATTATTCAGATTTCAGTCATGGTCACACTGCAGTCCCATCTCCATAATCCCAGCTCAATCTGACCTGGTTCACACTATTTAAAGCTACCATTTCACTGGTCTTGTTGAAAGGTTCCCAGCTTCATTCTTGCCCCATTGAAGGCTGCTCTTAGTCAACCAATGATTCTCAGTCTCAATTATTGCATATGATTCTCCATTATCATCATGAACGTTCCAATATAATGATCGCTAGGCCTCAAAACGTTCCCCTACTGCCACTGGATCCACTTGCCCCACCTTTTCCCAAGGACCAGGTCCAACAGTACATGCTGTCTTGGGCTGGACACATACTCCTGAAGTGATCTCTCCTTCTTGTAATCCAGGGATACTGGCCCCTCATGACCCTGCAACACAAGTAACCCAGTCAATATCTGGATAAATTAAGTTTCTCAGTATATCTAATCTGTAGTATTGTCATCACTCTCAAATGAGCCTGCATATTTATTCTCTCTACCCTTTCCAATGGTTGCTGGCCCACAGCCTGTACCTCACAGTTTAATTGTACACTTTTTGTTCTGTAGCTCCAGCCAAATTCATTCTGTCCTTGGATAGATCATCTTTCTCTTGGACCCCTTAACTAGCGCTAATCTCAACCAATACTTCTACCTTCATCATTTCCCTTCTCTTCTATCAGTTTGGAATTCTTTATACCCAGCAATATTTAACACCCAGTCCTGACATCCTCGAGCCAGCTCTCAGTGATCAGTCCATCAGATTTCCACACACTAATCTGCATTTGTAACTCCCCAGACTCTGAGTATTCACATCCATGCAGAGTACAACAGATTAAGGGTTTCTTTCTCACTCCATCTTCCACTGTTAAACCTGTTGTTGTAAATTAGTACCAACTGCATATCACATTATTTTGAGAATCCTGATAGTTCCTTTACTATTGTTTTTTGGATCCTAAGCACACACTAAGTTATTTCCAATCCCTCCCAAACACCCCACAAGGAATTCAGTCCCAGCCCTGTCACGTTAGCCCACTGAGCTTGCACAGTTGCTGCATTCCCCAAAAACAGTGTCAATGTCCCAGGAATCTGAAGCCCTTCCTGCTGCACCATCGTTCTAGTCACACGCTCATCTACATAAAACTCCAAGTTCTGTTCTCACTGGACACAGCACTGAGATTATTGAAGCGATTGCTACATTTGAGGTCCTGCTTGCTAACCATCCACCTAGTTCCCTAAATTCTGATTCCCAGACGACTTCACCCTTCCTACCCAGGTCATTCCTACCAACATGGACATGACCTTTGACTGCTCATTGACCCCAGGCGAATGTCCTGCAGACACCGTGATATTCTAAACCCCACTATACTGGAATTACAGAAACACTGACACCTTCTTCAATTTCCTGACTCCCCTGTGCGAATTGTTTCTCCTTCCTTCTCCCCCCGCCCCCCGTACAGTCAGGCTGCTTGTGGTGCCGCAGACATGGCTCCGACTTCCTTCCCTGAGCATCCCGCACCTTCATCAGCTTCCAAACCAGGAAACTGAATTGCGAGGGAGCTATCAGGATATCCTTACATTCTCTGAATGTTTCTGTTCGATTGCCTAGTCCTTTATTCCCTTTCTTCTTCTCGGCTGTCATGTCTGAAGGGTGATCTTCTCTGTGTGTTTGCTATCCACCTAACTCTCAACATCACAGATGGCCCATAGAGTCTGCACTCACTGTCTGAGCTCCAAGACCCAGTGTTCATCTAGAACACCAGCAGGGGCTATGGCTTCCCAATAAAACAGAACATATTTCCATCTGACAAACATGTCTTGCCATGTCTTAAACTGCAACATGTCTAAAGTAACTTATTAATTACTTAGAATGAAGTTACCATTAGGGAAATAACAATATGGTTATCTCCCTTATTCAACTGTGGCTTACTGAGGGTAATGTATTATATTGGCTCAGAATTTCACATCTCTCACTGAGTTTTGAGTTCAACCCTTATTTCAGAAGTTGAAAAAATAAATTTGCTAACTTCTAGCAATTTACTGACAGTCACTAATAACGGTGCATTATCTGGCAATGAACTTACAGCCTTTTCTATGATGGCTCTTGTAGTTCTTTTAAACTCAGTGCAGGCAGATCCCAGCAGCAGAAAGTTATCTCTGTGACTCACATGTATGTGTCATCCTCCAGCTCCCACTCCACTCTGCTCCCTCACAGGCTCACCGTCTCTGTGACTCCCAGGGATGTGTAATCCTCCAGCTCCCACTCCACTCTGCTCCCTCACAGGGTCACCATCTCTGTGACTCCCAGGCACGATTAGACCTCGATCCTCAGTGCTGATTAATATCTTCCCTCTTTTCTGCCTCTGTAACTCCCAGGTATGTTAGCCTCATACTCCTGCTCCAAGTTGCTCTCTCACATGGTCACTCTCTCTGTGACTCGGTGCTGATTTCGAGCCTCCTGCTCTGCTGCTTCTCCAAATCCAAGTCCCAGTAGGCGTTGATCCTCGCTGCTGATTTATATTCACCCGCTCTATGCTGGTCTGTCTTAGGTTATCTGCCCTTGTGACTCCGAGGTAATGGTAGACCTCAAGCCTCAGTTGAGATTTATAACATCCCATTCCGCACTGCTCTCATACAGGATCGCTGTTGTGCTTGGAAAACAGTGGAAAAGAGGAGGATTAGACAGAGCAGAGGGTGTTACAGTGATTGGGCGAGCGGTATGGGATGGAACAGGTTATCTGGGGAGCTAGGCAGATCTGCAACAACTAAAGGAGGTTACTAGAAGTTACAGCGAGAGTTGCAGGCACTGAAGAAGGCAAAGGAAATAGAGAGATGTTGGCTTGTTCATGATGGAGCTTTGCAGAGTCTGAAGGGCTTATTCTGAGCTGCTTACAGAGATGTGCAGACTTCAACAAATGCAAATTGATAGTCAGGAAGTGTTGTATGGTACTGGAGACGGTTGGATGTTACAGAGTTGGAAGACTTGCAGTAATTGGGGGGAATAAAAACTTTTGGAGCACTGGTGGTGTTCAAGGACCCTCAGGACATGAGGAGGTGCAGAGAATGGGAGCATTCCAAATAGTGGTATTGTAGGGGCTGGAAGTCTGGAGATGGATAAGGAGGATGAAAAATGCCAAGTTAGTATACAAAACCATTGTAATTATAGAGATTTAAGTAAGGGAACCTGTGCTGTCATTGATTACAGTTAGATGGAGAGTTACAGAAGCTGACGGGGTTACAAATTTAAAAAGGGAGAGAATTTAGGTGATCAGAAGTTTAAACAAGAATAAAGAAATTTTAGAGCTCTCTAGCGCAGGTAGGAATGGAGGAGGTGCGATTTTGTGAGGAACTATAAGAGTTATAACTCGGGGAGGCTGTCAGATATAAAAGGAAAAGCTGCGTTGTCTCTATGTAGTTACAGACATGAGGCGTGTTGTAGCGTCACCTGGAGGGTACACAGATAACAACAGTTCAAACGGCTGGTGCAGTGTCTCTGGAAGGCAGCTCAGTAGGTAACAACAATGACTGCAGATGATGGAAACCAGATTCTGGATTAGAGGTGCTGGAAGAGCACAGCAGTTCAGGCAGCATCCGATGAGCAAAAAAATCGACATTTCGGGCAAATGCCCTTGATCATGAATACAGACAGAGAGCCTGAAGGGTGGAGAGATAAGTGAGAGGAGGGTGAGGGTGAGGAGAAATTAGCATAAAGTACAATAGGTAAGTGGGGGAGGGCATGAAGGTGAAAGGTCACACACACACATACACACACAAACACACACATACACATTTATGGGGTGAATTTGCACTTGCTCATTTGTATTTTCATATATAACCCGCTTTGTTCCAAATACACACAATTCGTAGACAATTGGTCATTGTGGTATTTATCGCCTTCTTCTTTACAAATGAACCCAGTCTGGCTCCAGATGAAGAGACAGACAGACTCCAAACAAGACCTCATGCCTAAAATGCATTGTCTGACCGGAGGGGTCACCACCTTTCCATCGATAATACCTGAATGTATCTCCAGGCAACGACATGAAAGAAAAGCGGACACTTGCATATTAATCAAACAAAACCTACTCCTTCATTCTAATTGATTAAAGATTTAAGAGCCATCTTAGGTGTGTTCAATTAAAGCGCATGAGTTTACATCCTTTGATCTTTTTCCTTATAAATCCAATTCCTAAGTTCTTCCTCTCTCCCTAAGACCTGGTGAAGAAGCAGCTCTCAGAAAGCTAGAGTTTTCAAATAAATCTGTTGGACTATAATCTGGTGTCGTGCGGATTTTGGCCTTGTCCAACTCAGTCCAAAACCAGCACCTTCATTTCATAGCTTTTATTAGTTAGCCAATCCTCTCTCCAAGCACGTTTTTTTCCTAACATAATGTGCTCTTGTCTTGCATATGATTCGTTTTTGAGGCACGTTTTGCAATTGCTTCTGGAAGTCCAGATATAATACATCTATAGGATCCTCTTTATCCATCTTGCTTGTCACATTGTTTTAAGTGTTAGTCAAATCATTCAAACATGACTGATGCTTAGTAATACTATGTTAACTGCCATGGATCGTGTCTTGACTTTGAAAATATCCAGTTATTAATTCCTTCATACCAGATTCTAACAATTTGTCTTCAATCCCAATAATTTGTCCAATACTTTCCATTCCCTAGTGAAGTTGGTTATTCTAAGTTCTTCCCTTTCTATAACCCGACTACTCTCTTTCAATTCCTGTGATACAGGCAAAAAGCTGTAAAAGATCTGCTCCAATTGCTGTGTAAGATGAATGAGTGGCTGATTGGACTCATTCTGTTCAATGTTTGATCAGGGGTCGTGAGTGTGAAGTCATCCGATGGAAGCCATACCGAACGAATTTTTTTGATTTATTTCAGAGAGGTCATTTATTTGGTTTTTCCGCCAGGCCTTTGACAAAGCCCCTCGGGGGAAACTGATGAAGGAAGTACAATCTCATGGTATCAAGGGTAACTTGGTAAGTGGCATTCAAATTATCTTAGTGGCAGGAGACACAGGGTGGTAGGAGAAGGCTGTTTGTGTGACTGGAGACCAATGTCCCCTGGTGTACCACAGGGGTCAGTGCTGTGTCCCTTATTATTTGTGGTGTTCATGAACGATATAGATGTGAATGTGGAGGGGGGAGGGAGTGTGCGACAAATAAGTGTATGTTTGATACAATGATTGGCCGGGTGGTTGACAGTGAGGAGGAAGGCCTGATGTTGCAGGAAGATACGGATGGAATGGTCAGATGGGTGGATCAATGGCAGATGGAATGTCACCCTGATAAATATGAGGTAATGCACTTTGGAGGAAGGAACGAGACAGGGGAGTACTCAATGAATGGTAGCACGCTAGGAAGCTCAGAGGGTGCTTCGCCACACATCCCTGAATGGGACTGGACAGGGTAATAGGTTAGG
>NW_025215075.1:12735-16775 GCF_004010195.1 Chiloscyllium plagiosum | reverse complement strand
TTGCTGTTCCTTGCCCAGCTCTGTATCTATGTCCGGTCTTCCAGGTCTGAATATAGAAGTCTACTACGTCCACCCTGTGCTGTTTATTGTGAGTGATCTTACCGGCTGCAGGATTTACTGAAGGCTCCAGATCTCACTCTCCATCTCTCTCTGGCTGACCAAGCGTCTTTGATGTGGTTATGGTCGAGACAGGAGTTAGGAATTCGGCTGAGACAGGAACATCCTGATGACCTAGAGGAGACAGAGAAATAGACAGAATGGGAAATTAGACTGATGCAGTGAGGGTTACACATGGAGGATGGCACTGAGTCCCACAGAGACCTGGGAAATCCCAGTCTCCCTCCCTGGCCTATGCTGCTGCGTCTCTCTGGAGTAGAGGATGCTGTTGGCTCAGGATCTGGAGTAACTGCAAGAGTGAGAGGCACTGACAGAGGCAGCAATTAGACCCACACAGTGAGGGATACCACATGGAGAGAGACTTAGTGATATCACCAGAGTGCAGGAAGGTATCAGGACCACACAATGGTCATGATGAAAGGGTTGTGATTCATGGTTCACTGGGATGAGTACTCACTGACGGGTCAGCTATGAGTGGGACAGGTGATGGCCTCGTGCTATACTCACCCGACTGTTCATCCAGAAGTTATTGCCGGTGTCCAGTATACCCATTCTAACTGTCCAATATCCTATCTGGAAGGAAATCTTTTATTGGCAGCGGGTCTGGCCTACATATGATCCAGACCCAGAGCAATGGGGTTGACTCTCAACAGCATCCTGAAACGATCCAGAAAGCCACTCAGTTCAAGAGCAGCTCGGGGTGGGAAATATACACTAGCCCAGCCAGAGACAGCAATATCTCACGAGAGAATTGAAAATTAACCCTGCTGGGAGCAGTGTCCTGGCCAGTCACGGGTTACGTACAGGGCTTTAAACTGACAGAGAGGATGCAGAGAGTTCAGGTGAAAGGGGCTTTCCAAATCCAAAGAGAAAATGGTAATGTAGCTGAAGACAAACAGAAAGGATCAGGAAGAGACAGAGTTTAACTGAAACTGTACATCAGTGAATTGGACTGTGAGAAGAAATCGTGGAAAGAATCAATCGTAATGTTCTTTTTTTTGTGCTGGACAAAGTCTCTGCAATGAGGTGCATGGACTGTGGCACAGAGATAAATGAGATTTAGTGGTGACACGGTGAACAAATGGTGGAACATGAATATTATATTGTACCCCTCCTTGAGGGGTCTCAGGGAGTGTAGGATGGGTAACCCTGACAGTAAGGGTAACAAAGGCATTACAGAGAAAGCATGTGGCCTCAGATGATGCAGCTGAATCAGCCTGAATGCAGATTCTGGGAAACATGTCACAAAACCACAAGCAGGAGAACAGTTTTGAGGCTGCCTATTAGCATTTCATTGCTCAACACTTTTACACATTCCAATGAATTCCTGAGTAATGCAAAGGCACTACGATAATTTTGGGAGACTTCAGTCTTTGTATAATCTGGGACAGTGACATCGGCAAAAGTGATGTTCTCCAAACTCCTCTTTGTTTGTGTCAGTGTTTCTTTGAATAACACATTGTGCAAACGGCCAGGGACGTGACTATCTCAGATCGACCGTTGGGTGATGAAGCTGAGTGAAGGAGTAATATCACACTGAGATATCCTCTGGGAAATTGTAGTATAGTGGAATTCAGCGAGATGATGGATTTTAAAAGTGACCATAAAGCACACCCTGCAATCACAACCAAAGCCATTAACATGTGCTGAGGGGAGAACTGACCAAGGTCAACAGGGGAAACAGTGAAGTGTGTGGCTGGTAATGGACAGTGGAAAACATTTACAGTTATAGAGATGTACAGCACAGAAACAGACCCTTCGGTCCAACTCATCCACACCACCCACACATCCTACCATAATTTTGTCATATTTGCCAGTACTTGGCCCAAATTCTTCTCAACCTTTCCTGTTCGTATCCCCATCCAGATGCCTTTTAAATGCAGTAATTGTACCCGACACCACCACTTCCTCTGGCAGGTCATTCCATACACGCAACACCCTCTACATCAAAACTTTGCCCCTTACATTCCTTTTATATCTTTCCCCTCTAACCCTCAAACTAGGCCCTCCAGTTCTGGACTACCCCACCCCAGGGAAAAAGATCATGTCTGTTCATCCTCACTATGCCTCTCATGGCTTTATAAGCCTCCTTCTGGGTTCCCCCTCAGCCTCAGACATTCCAGAGACCCACAGGCCCAACCCATTTAACCTCTCCCTGTAGCTCAAATCCTCCAATCCTGGCAGCATCTTTGTAAATCTTTTCTGAGCCCTTTCAATTTACACATTATCCTTTCGATAGTGAGGAGACAACAATTGCACGCAATATTCCAAAAGTGGCTTATCCAATGTCCTGCACAGCCAGAAAATGACCTCCCAACTCCTCTACTCAATGCTCTGATCAGTAAACACAAGCACAGCAAACAACTTCTTCACTATCCTATCGACCCACAATTCTGCTTTCAAGGAATAATGAACCTGCAATCTCAGGTCTCTTTGTTCAGAAACACTCCTTGGGACCATAACATTAAATGTATCAGTTCTGCAAAGCGTTGCTTTTTCAAAATTCAGCACATCCCATTTATCTAAATTAAACTCCGTCTGCCACTTTTCAGCCCATTGGCCCAGCTGATACAGATGTCGTTGTAATGTGAAGTAACATATTTTACTGTCCACTATACCTCTACTTTGGGTGTCATCTGCAAAATTACTAACTATATCTGCTATGTTCACATCCAAATCATTTATATAATTAATGGAAAGTAGTGGACGCAGCACCGATCCTTGTGGCACTCCACTGGTCACAGGCAACCCTCCACAACCACCCTCTGTCTTCTACTTTTAAGCCAGTTTTGTATCCAAATGGCTGGTTTTCCCTGTATTCCATGAGGTCTATCCTTGCTAACCAAGCTCCCGTGTGGAAACATTTCGAATACCTTATTGAAGTCCATATCACTCACCTCCACTGCTCTGCCCTCATCAATCTTTTTGTTCCTTCTTCAAAAAACTCAAAATCTTGAGACATGATTTCCCACACACAAATAAATGCTGACGATCCCCAATTAGACAGTGCATTTCTAAACACATGTAACTCCTGTCCCTCATATATCCGTCCTTCAGCGTGCCCACGACTGACGTCAGGTGAACCAGACTGTAGTTTCCTGGCTTACCCTTACCAGCATTCTTAAACAGTGGCACCAAGTTTGCCAAACTCCAGACTTCCGCCACTCACTTGCGACTATCGATGATACAAATATCTCAGCAAAAGGCCCAGCAATCACTTCTCCAGCTTCCCACAGAGTTCTCGAGTACACCTGATCAGGTCCTGAGGATTTATCCACCTTTAGACGTTTGAAGATATCCAGCACCCCCTCCTCTGTAATATCGATATTTTGCAAGATGACATCATCTATTTCCTAATGCAGTTTCCCAAACCATCATCCTGTTCCATATCTTCCACGTCCTTCTCTACAGGGAAATACTTGTTCAATATCTCCCCCCATCACCTGCAGCTCCACGTGCAGACTGTGTTGATCTTTGAGGGGCCCGATTCTCTCCACAGTGACCCGTTTGTCCTTTTTGGACTTGTGAAAACAGTTTGGATTCTCCTTAAACCTATTTGCCAAAGCAACCTCATGTCCACTTTTTGCCCTCATCATTTCCCTCTAACCCTGTACAACACTGCAATTACCTCCTCCCTGACTGATCCCTACCCAACACTGCAATATCCCCCTCCCTGACTGATCCCTACCCAACACTGCAATCCCCCCCTCCCTGACCGGTCCCCTCCCAACACTGCAATCTCCCCCTCCCTGATAGATCCGTACCCAACACTGCACTCACCACCTCCCTGGTTGATCCCAACCCAACACTGCAATCACCCCCTCCCTGACTGATCCCTACCCAACAGTGCAATCTCCTCATCCATGTCTGATCGCTAACCAACACCTCACTCAAACCAGCCCTGACTGTTCCCTACCCAACAC
>NW_025215075.1:0-9946 GCF_004010195.1 Chiloscyllium plagiosum | reverse complement strand
CACTGCAATTCCCCCTCCCTGACTGATCCCTACCCAACACTGCAATCTCCTCCTCCCTGACTGATCCCCACCCAACACTGTAATCTTCCCCTCCCTGACAGATTCCTATGCAACACGGCAATCACCCCGTCCCTGACCGATCCCTACACAACACTGCACTCACCCACTCCCTGACAGATCCCCACGCAACAGTGTGCTCACCCCCTCCCTGATTGATCCCAACCCAACACTGCACTCATCCCTCCCTGACTGATCCCAACCCTACACTGCAATCTCCCCCTCCTTGAATGATCCCTACGCAACAATAAAGCACTCCCTCCCTGACTAATCTCCATCCAAGTCTTCAATCTGCCTCTCCTTAACTCGTCCCGACCCAACGCAGTAATCTCCGTCACCCTGGCTCATCTCTTTCCACCAGTCCCCCTGCCTGTCTGATCCCCACCCAACAATGCAATCTCCCCCTCTCTGACCCATTTCTCCCAGATCAGGTAAGTGAGATGGAAATATTAATATTTAAGCCTGTCCTTTGTTTATTTGACTGTGACAACATTGAGAGAACACTATGTGCTGTAAATCTCCAGAGGGTTAGATAGAGATACTTCGAGGAAGCTTTCCTCCAGATCTAAGTCCTTTCTCAAACTAATCTGGGATATTTACTTGAGAACCGTTTCAGTGAAATTCACTTTGAAGCCTTTCTGTGCCTTGCTTCAGTTAACTGGGCACACTGGTAACCTGGGCCATACTGTTCCTGGGAACTTTGATGGGAGCCAGTTTAAATGGAGACTTCTGGGTCCCATTCATTCACAATGGAAGAGATAAAGTCCCACAAGCGAACATTGAGATGCTGATGGAGTTGTCCAGTTACTTCTAAAAACAAGGTAAACAACCCAACCATAATCTTCGGAGTGAGGTGACAGTGGGGGAGCACTTTGGAACCAGTGACCGTAGTTCTATTAATATTGTAATCATTGTGGAGTGAGACAAAATGTTCCAGAGGTGCTAGTTCTACATTGGGGCAAAGCACATTTTGACGGAGTTAGACAGCAGCTTGCAGGGTTTGGTTTGCAGGCAAAGGGACCTCTGGCAAATGGAAGTTCCTTAAATGTGGGATAGCTATAGTTCAAGATGTGTGCGTTCCTGTGAGTGTGAAGAGCAAGGTTGGCATGAATAAGGAACCCTGGATGACAAGAGACATTGAGGCTTTCACCAGAAAAAATAAGCAGGCATGGCTCAGGTACAGGAAGCTGGTGTCAAGGGAATCCCTGGGGATACATAGGGGATACAAGAGTTTACAGAAGAAGGAAATCAGGATGGCAGATGACCTTTGTTAAGAAAATTTGGGTGAATCCAAAGAGATTCTTGAAGTATATTAAAGGAAAAAGCATAACGAGAGAGAGAATAGGATATGTATGTGCAGAATCGAGGAGTTATTTCTCCTCTGTGTTGATCGTGGAGAAGGACATGAAGACTTGGGAACTTGGGGAAGTTAGTGATGATCTCTTGGACACAGTCCATATCACAGGGGAGGAAGTGTTAAATGCATTAGAATGTATGAGGGTGGATAAATCTCCTGGACCTGACCAAATGTATCCAACAACACTGCAAGAAATGGTGGGGTCCCTGGCTGATCTTTGTGCATCATCTTTAGATACGGGTGCGGCCCTGGAAGATTAGAGGGCAGCAAATGTCGTGCATTTTTCGAGAAGGGCTGTAAAGAAAAAAAACCTGGGAACTACAAATCAGTAAACTGAACATGTGTGGTCAGTAAGTTACTTGAGAAGATTCTGAGAGATTAGATATACATGCATTTGGAAGTACAGCACTTGATTGGGAGTGGTCAGCAAAGCCTTGTGCGTGGGAGACTGTGCCTCACAAATTTGTTAGCGTTCTTTGATGAAGTGATCAGGAAGGTTGACAAGGGCAGGCCAGTTACATGTAGACTCTACAGCTTTCAGTAAGGCCTTTGACAAGGTTCCACATGGTACATTGCTCTGGAAGGTTAGATTGCATAGAATCCAGGGTGGGGTTGGCAAACTGGGTACTCAATTGGCTTGATGGTAGGAAGCAGAGGGTAACAGTCCGACTGAAGGCCTGTGACTAGTGGTGTGCCTCAGTGGTCATAGAATCATAGAATTGCTCCTTTGTGGAAACAGGCCCTTCAGCCCAACAAGACCACTGGCCCTCTGAACATTATTCCACCCAAACCCATTCCCGTACCCTGTTGCTCTACGTTTACCCCTGACTAATGCAACTTACTTACACTTCCATGAACACGATAGACAATTGAGCATGGCCAATTGACCTAAACTGCTCATCTTTGGATTGTGGGAGGAAACCGGAGCACCCAGCGGAAACCCATGCAGACATGGGGAGAACGTACAAACTCAGTTGGTGTGGCATGGTTGCTCAGTGGTTGGCACTGATGCATCACAGCGCCTGGGTTCAACTCCAGCCTCGGGTGACTGTCTGTGTGAAGTTTCCACATTCTCCCTGTGTCTGCGTTGGTTTCCTCTGAGGCTCCCGCTTCCTCCTACAATCCAAAAATGTGCAGGTTAGAGGAATTGGCCGTGTTTAATTGCCCATAGTGCTAGGTGCATTCGTCAAGAGTAAATATTGGGTTGGGAGAATGGCTCTTGGTGGGTTACTGTTCGGCAGATCAGTGTGGACTTGTTGGGCCAAATGGCCTGTTTCCATACTGGGGGAAATTTAATTCTAACAGGATTTAACCCAAACAGGCCATCCTGTGAGGTTGGAATTGAACCCAGATACACGGTGCTGTGAGGCAACAGTGCTAACCATTGAGCAACTGAGCTGGTCAGTGCTAGGCCCACTACTGTTTGTTATTGATATCAATGATTTGGATGAGGATGTTTAAGGCATGATTAGAAAGATTTCAGATTACACTAAAATAAATGAGGAAGGTTCTCAGCAAATGCAACAGGGCTTTGATCAGTTGCAGAATTGGGCTGAGAAATGGCAAATGGAGTTTAATATAGACAAGTGTGAGATCTAGCATTTTGGAAAGTCCCATCAAGACAGGAGTTTCATGGTGAATGGTTGGGCCTAAAAGAGTGTCGTGGGACAGACGGACCTTGGATTCCAGATGCACGGTTCTCTGAACTCAGGTAGACAGGGCAGTGAAGAAGGCTTTTGGCACACTGGGCCCTTGATCAGTCAGGGCATGGAATATCGAAGTTGGGAATTTCTGTTGCAGTTGTACAGGATTCAGTTTTGGCCACCTTGCTATCGGAAGGATGTTATTAAACTGGAAAGAGTGCAGACGAAATTTACAAGGATGTTGCCAGAACTCAACTAGACAGTTATAGAGAGTGTAAAAACAATGACTGCAGATGCTGGAAACCAGATTCTGGATCAGTGGTGCTGGAAGAAAGGGCTTTTGCCCGAAACGTCAATTTTGCCTGTCCTCGGATGCTGCCTGAATTGCTGTGCTCTACCAGCACCACTGATCCAGTTATAGAGAGTGGTTGGACAAGCTAGGGCATTAACCTTAGTGTGCAGGAGACTGAGGGGTTTTCTTATAGAGATATATAAGATCATGAGAGGCATGGACTGGGTGAATGCACTCGGTCTTTAACCAAGGCTTGGGACATCGTGGACGAAAGGGGATCAGTTTAAGGTGAAAGGGGAAAGATTAAAAGGGAACCTGGGGGACAATGCTTTTATCCAGAGGGTGACACACATACGGAATGAACTATCAGTGCAAGTGGTTGAGGAGGATAAATTTAAGAAAATTTAAAATGCCTTTGGACAAATACATGAAGAGGAACATATTGGAAGGATATGGACCAAGTGCAGGGAAACGGGGTTAGTGTGGATGGACCAGTTTGGGCCAAAAAGCCTGTCTCCATGCTGTAGAACTCTATGACTCTATGAACATACCCAGGTGTCCCATAATACAAAAGCGGCTAAAGCAATAGGAACACGAGCCGGTACAAATGTGAAACAGTCCTGCAGAATTTGGCAGGAAGCTAGCCTGGCCTTGCAGCGAAGGATTCCTGGCACAGTAGCTGAGGTGAGAAGCCCGTAGAGAACTGGGAATGGAAGCTGGAAAGCTCTCTCCACTGCCAATAGCCTGGAGGACCCCCGGACGGGATAAGGCAGCTGGGATCCGGTCACATTAGGGAAACCTACAGGCCGTGACCAAGCTAGGTCTCCGACACAATAAGCAGGACAGAAAGTTACAGGAAAATATCACCCACATGGGACTACTCCAGTAACAATTGGTAAGAGCCCAATCCAGTGAAAGGGGGGTCTCTGGGGATGGGGACAATCTGGAAAGACAGTGTATGAGCTTCAAACAGCTACATGGGTCCTCTACACCTGCAACACGGAGCAATACACATCAGGCCCTAGTAGGAGGTGCCAGGAGCAAATACAATGCCAAGGGAACCCGGGCTTCTCCCAGAATGGGATAATGTGTGACTTTGGTGTTCTACCTCCCCAGGGAGATAATGACAGGCCCCACACTGACACATCCACACCCGCCCACAGATGGGTACTCCCACTGCCTTTCTTCCACGTAACTGCACCTTTTGCCCCCAGCCCTGACCCACAGCCGAACTCAGAATCCATGAATCCTGTGGTTACCCAGTGTCAAACAGCTGATTGTCTCACTCCGTACACAACAGCCAGTCCAGGCACCCAGCTGGCGGGCAGCACCAAAAAGATCCCATCTCTGACCCAGATATATGTTTGAATGAGATTGACCGACAGTCTGTCATACACAGAGTGGACGCTGAGGAGCAAACCAAATTAATCACCATGTGCCTTATTGCAACAGGCCATTCAGACCTCCCTGAGGACCAACAGCTAGGGAGGGGCATCCATGATAAGATAAGGCAGCGGTCCTCACTGCTCAAGGGCAAGATAAGGCAGAGGCGCTGCATAAATGCAGAACAACAACCAGGGGAATGACCCTCCCCTCCCCCTGTCAGCTTCATCTAGAAACTCTGAGTCCAATTTGTCTGGAGGTTTGGGGCTCTGACCTGCACCTCTCTTAGCGATGAGAAACTGGGCCGAACCTTTGTCTCCCATGTCTCAGAAAGAAGGAGGGACACCCGGGATTTGACCCCTCAGATGCCACTGTAACGAGGCTTGGGCCCTCTGCTAATTAATTGCAGAATAGGAAGTAGACTTTAGGGATTTCCACATTGTGGTACAGAGGCTCAGGGATCACAAGCGATTGGTGCGATTTCCTCAAGAACGGGTACATGGTTGTGAGCTATTGAGCACCAGCCCAGAAAAGGGGTCAGAGTTCAAACAGTGATATCCCAGGAAGCCAACCAGGGAGAATTCCTCAGGAACAAAATTAAAAACAGACTGAGACCAGGAGTGAAGGCTCCCCTCCCAGCTTGTCCCATACACACCAGGCTCTCGCAATGGACTAGTCACTAAACCCACAAACAATACCTTGTTCACTAACATTTATCACAAACCGATGCCAAGCATAATGAATGCATCAGGGATTCAGTAACCAGAGTAATGTCCTTCCCCATTAAAATGATTATGTTGCCACATGACCCACAGGATAAGGGGTGAGGGACAGGGACATATGAGGGAAAGCCCAGAACAGCAATTAGCAGATGAAAGAAAAGAGAACTCATCAATGATTTAGCCACAGTATATGAGTCCACTCCCAGGGCAGGAGTATTGTCGGTCAGTACACTGACTTGGCTGAATAAACACAGGATCCTGACCCAACAATTCTCTAATGAGCCTGGAAAATACTGAATACAGAAAAACCAGAGGAGACCATGGGACAACTGGTGGAGAATCAGGCTACCCATCACTTAGTGACCAGACGGGAGGGTCATGCCAACTCGATTAACCAGATCACCAACGGCCCAATAAGAGAAGACGGTGAGCAGTAAAACCACACCCTGTGCAGAATCTACGGTAACGGGATGGTGGAACAGCTGAGGGAGGAGCTCAGGCAGGCCAGCCAAGGGGAAGTCCCATCCCGGGTTAGTGGTAAACAGCGTAAATATTTGTTCCAGGAGGACACCCACAACCAACATCTCTCACTGTGAGTGACAGCAGCTCACCAAGGGCTGGGTTAATGACAGCTGTAAGGATATTCTCATTGGGACACTCGGTTTGGTGCGAGGTGTGGGATATAGGTAAAGTAGTGTTATTTCTGCAATTATAATTACTTATGCAAGGTAAATGCACTCACACCAGTGTATGATTGTTTCACCGAAGAACTGAGGAAAAAGAATAAAAACCATGTGGAGGAAATATATAATTGTTATTGTATTAACTAAAATGTGCATACAAGAATGAAATGTGCCTGCTAACAACGGTAGACAAATAGTTAAGTGCTGTGAGGATGTAGGTTAAGTCAGATATGTTTGTACAAGCAGTAGTTATAAGCATCTGTTTCCCACTTTTGTAAAAACACAAAAACAAACCCCAATTAAAAGGTCTTCAGGATCAATATGGTTAGGGAAAGGGAGGAAATGTCACGGGGGGGGGGGGGGGGGATAGATAATAGTGAAAGAGGATATACCTAACAATGGGCCACAGCAGGATGTGGTGAAATGGCCTAGTCAAACTTGTCCTTTGTTATGCACAAGGCCGGATAAGGCAAGAGATCAACAATAGTAATGGGCACCAGGTTTGGAGTAGTAAATCCTGTATAAGATATGTACTTGCTAAACTCGGTGTGCCCTATTCCAGGCACCAAGCTTGCAAGCGTATAATAAACATACTGATTGCTTCAGATCTTGTCTTGGGCTGAAATTATTGAAGTGAGTGATCTTTGTTTCTCACACCAAGTGACAAAGTTAGGATGAAGTCCAATTTTTTTTTTAATTCAAAAATATACTTTACTCATATATATTTAATCTATACAATTGGACATGTCATCATTCTGTAAACATTACATTTCTTTGCGTATCGAAACAGGGTAATCATTCCTATTCACAGGTTGGTGCGATTACATTGAGCTGAGCCGCCAGCGGAGCCCAAATGACTGCGTGGGCCCCATGTTCTTCTTAGGCAGGCAGATGTTAGACGGTGGTCTTTCCCCACCGCGCCTTGGTGGCAGCTGCCCCAAGCTTCAGCGCGTCCCTCAACACGTAGTCCTGGACCATGGAATGTGCCAGTCTGCAACACTCAGTCGGGGTCAACTCCTTCAGCTGGAAGATCAACAGGTTTCGGACCACCCAGAGAGCGTCCTTCACCGAGTTGATGATCCTCCAGGCACAGTTGATGTTCGTCTCGGTGTGCGTCCCGTGGAACAGGCCGTAGAGCACGGAGTCCCGTGTCATGGCGTTGCTCGGGACGAACCTCGACAAACACCACTGCATTCCTCTCCAGACTTCCTCTGCATAGGCACATTCCAGAAGGAGGTGTGTGACAGTCTCGTCCGCCCCGCAGCCGCTTCGAGGGCAGCGTGCGGTGCGGCAGAGTGTCGGGGTGTGCATAAATGATCTCACAGGCAGAGCCCTTCTCACCACCAGCCAAGCCATGTCTTGGTGCTTGTTGGAAAGTTCTGGCGATGAGGCATTCTGCCAAATGGCTTTGACAGTCTGCTCAGGGAACCGCTCGACGGGACCTACCCTCTCCTTTTCCCGAAGAGTCTCAAGGACACTACGTGCTGACCACTTCCTGATGGACTTGTGGTCAAAGGTGTTTTTCTTGATAAATTTCACCACGAAGGACAGGTGGTACGGAACGGTCCAACTACTCGGAGCGTTCCGTGGCAGCGAGGCCAGGCCCATCCTTCGCAACACCGGTGACAGGTAGAACGTCAGTACGTAGTGACACTTGTTTTTTGCGTACCGGGGATCCACACACAGCTTGATGCAGCCACACACAAAGGTGAGTGTTGCATTGGGTGTGTTTTTTCCCCCATTGCACCGGTCTTTGTACATTACATTTCTTCGGACCCGGTCCATCTTTGATCTCCACACGAAGTGGAAGATGGCCCGGGTGACTGCGGCGGCACAGGTTCTGGGGATAGGCCAGACCTGTGCCACGAATAACAATACTGAGAGTACCTCACACCTGATGACCAGGTTTTTACCTGCGATGGAGAGCGACCGTTGCTCCAATCTGCCAGTTTCTGTCTCACCTTCCTGATCCGCTCCTCCCAGGTCTTGGCGCATCCTCCCCGAACCAAATACCCAGCACCTTCAGGTGGTCAGTCCTGACGGTGAAGGGGATTGAGGATTGGTCGGCCGAGTTCCCGAAGAGCATGGCTACGCTCTTGTCTCGGTTTACCTTGGCCCCCGAGGCCCGTTCGAACTGGTCACAGATGTACATGAGTCTGTGCACGGACAGCGGATCCGAGCAGAAAACGGCGACGTCATCCATGTACAGGGAGGCCTTAACCTGCAGACCCCAGCTGCCAGGAATAGTCACCCCTATCAGGCTCGCATCCTTCCTGATGGACTCGGCAAATGGCTCTATGCAACACACAAACAAGGCAGGAGAGAGAGGGCAGCCCTGCCTGACTCCAGATCTGACTGGGAAGCTATCTGATTCCCACCCATTGATTGAGACTGCACTGACAATGTTGGTGTAGAGCAGTCTGAACCAATTGCAGATTCCCTTCCCAAAGCCCATTTTGGAGAGAACATCTCTCATATACCTGTGTGATACGCTGTCAAAGGCTTTCTCCTGGTCCAGACTGATCAGACAGGTGTCCAACCCTTCTTCTGTGTTAACAGTGAGATCGGTCTCCAATTTCTAATTTCTTCCCTCTCCCCTTTCTGCTTGTTGATGAGGGTGATAATGCCTTTCCTCATGGATTCACTCATGGTACCTGCCCGAAGCATACTGACATACACTTCCAGCAGGTCCCGACCAATCAAGTCCCAAAGAGCGGAATAGAGCTCGACCGGTAAGCCGTCGCTTCCGGGAGTTTTATTCTTTTCGAAGGACTCGAAGGCCTTGGTCATCTCATCCAGAGATAGCGGCTGGTCCAGCCTCTCCCGTGTTCCATCGTCTAGGACCTCTGTGATAGAGGACAGGAACGACTTTATGGCCGCGCTGTCGGTTGGCCTCGAGTCATACAGACTGGCATAGAAGAATTTGCTGATCCTCATGATGTCAGCCTGAGATGACGTTACCGAGCAATCTTCTTCCTTCAGGCTACTGAGCACAGAGCTCTTTTTGTGCACCTTCTGGAAGTAGAAACGTGAGCACGTCTCGTCCTGCTCCACCGAGCGGACCCTGGACCGGAAGATTATCTTGGAGGCCTCCGAAGCAAAGAGCGAGGCTTGCTGGCCCTTCACCTCCTTGAGGTCCTCCGTGATGTCGTCCAATTTTTTTTTATTTCAAAAATATACTTTATTCATAAAATAATTTGATGGTCTGTACAATTGGTCATGCCATACATATGTAAATCAAAACTTATCATTTTTATACAGGTCTTTACATTTTTTGATCATATGCCCATATAATTAGCTGAGGCGTCAGCAGAGCCCAAATGACTGCATGGGCCCCCTGTTCTTCGTTAGGCAGGCAGACTGTACACAGTGGTCTTTCCCCACCGCGCCTTGGCGGCAGCTGCCCCAACCTTCAGCGCGTCCCTCAACACGTAGTCCCGGACCATGGAATGTGCCAGTCTGCAACACTCAGTCGGGGTCAACTCCTTCAGCTGGAAGATCAGCAGGTTTCGGACCACCCAGAGAGCGTCCTTCACCGAGTTGATGATCCTCCAGGCACAGTTGATGTTCGTCTCAGTGTGCGTCCAGGGGAACAGACCGTAGAGCACGGAGTCCCGTGTCACGGCGCTGCTCGGGACGAACCTCGACAAACACCACTGCATTCCTCTCCATACTTCCTTTGCGTAGGCACATTCCAGAAGGAGGTGTGTGACAGTCTCATCCCCCCCGCAGCCGCTTCGAGGGCAGCGTGCGGTGCGGCTGAGAGTCCGGGCGCGCATACAGGATCTCACAGGCAGAGCCCTTCTCAC
>NW_025215074.1:57573-62277 GCF_004010195.1 Chiloscyllium plagiosum | reverse complement strand
CAACAGTTAAGTGGCATTTGGATAGGTATGTGAATAGGAAGGGTATGGAGGGATATGGGCCGGGTGCTGGCAGGTGGGAATATATTGTGTTGGGATATCTGGTCGGCATGGACGGGTTGGACCGAAGGCTATTTCCGTGCTGTACATCTCTATGACTCTCTGACTCCATAAACAGTGAGCTGTGTGGCAACTCTTTCCTCTGCCCTTCTAACTGCAACCTGTAAGTATCTGACTTTTTTTGTACTGCGTTTTAAAAGTTGTTTGTTTATTAGGCCGGTTGTGTATATTCAGAACAGCATGCTTTAATCTATTTTTGATAGACTGAGTTCTGCCGGTGTTCTTTATTGTGCTCTTTGTGTTTCGTTGTGTAATTTTGTCAATAGATTTTTGGTACGTTTTAAACCTGGTATTCAACTTCGCTAACTTAAACTGCATAATTTGTACTGTACGCTTACCGAAGCAAACGGCAAAAGTTATGGTCTGGGCTGCCTGCTTGACAATGATTTGACTGGTCTGGCCTACCCATTGCACTATTTCCGTGTTCGATGTAGATGCGGCTTTAACTGTTTGTTGAACCTAGTGAGACACAACGATTCCCACATCATGGGGATCCTGAAAATGTGAGGACTGTGGGATCGGTTTCCATTCCCGGTCAACACTGGAATTTCATGGATATAGATACACCAGGGGCAGGTCATTGTTCTTTTCTGGTGGTGTGAAAGATTTCCCAGATTCTTCTCCACACCAGAAATGTCAACGTCCTGGCACCGGAGAGAAGCTGTTCACCTGTTCTGAATGTGGGAATAAATTCAGTGAATATTTCACCCTGTTAAGACACCAATGAGCTCATACTGTTGAGAACCCATCCACATATTCGGAGCATGGAAGGGATTTTCTTAGTCATCCTCACTCTGTGCATAGCAGTGAGGTCACAATTGGTTGAGGCCATGCAGCTCCTCTGATTGTGGAAAGGCATTCACTCAGTCATCACACCTGCAGAAATGTGATCAAATTCACATTGGGGAGAGACCACTCAAATGCTCCAAGTCTGGGAAATGATTCAGTGATTTATCTGACCTGCAGAACTATAAGGAAATACATACTGGGGAGATGCATTTCGTCTGTTCCGAGTGTGTTAAATGATTCGTTCAGTCAGTGCATATGCGGACACACGAGTGAATTCGCGAGTGAATACAAGAGCAACATCTACTGTTAATCAGCAGCAAAAACCGTGCTGATAGATTGCACTTTCCAATCTCACAACAACTTGTTTTGCAAATATGGAGAAACATAGTGCATGAAATGGCACGCCTCATTTCCACATCACTACTTTCACCTCTTGTTTACTTCTTTGCTTTTCTGCTTTCTATACCAATTTACATGCAGCTCATGTAGTAGTTCAGTGGTCGATCCCTTGAAGTCATATTCTGTAATTTTGTTCATGTTTCTTGGTATTTCCCGAACAGATCCTCATGGCTACTTTTACCAATGGTGTTGGACCCCACATGAATAACCACATCTGAATTCACCCCATACCCCTCCAACATCTTGTCAAGCCTCTGCAAGATTTTTTTTGCATTGGAACCAGGCAAACAACACATCATGCCTCCTCTCCCTGTCTCTGTCCACGGCCACTGGCCAAATTTGAAGGAATTATTCTGAAATGTATGATTCACTCCTGAAAAACAAAATCCAGGTAATTCTCCCAATCTCTGAGACTTTGCAGTTCAAAACTCAGACTCAGTTCACCAACTGAGTCAGATTTAGTCAAGTAACCAGGACAGGCAACAGGTAGGGTATGTATAAACCACGAAGTTGTCCACCAGTTCCCAGATTATGCAGGGACAATATATTGACTGGCAATGCACTTATAAATTATTCGCTTTAACATTCCATTTTTCCATTTCATGCTGGCCATCAGTTATTAATCTATGAAATATTTCTTCAATTTAAGTGTTCAAATAAAACGTTACTTATCAAGCAGCGAACTTACAGCTTTACCTGTGATGTACCTTTTTTACACTATCAGATCCCTTACTCTCCTCCTGTGGTGACTGTTCTCTCCCTCTCTCTGGTCTCCCATAATTGAGTAGGTCTGAATAACTGGAATCGACATGTTTTCTTTCAGATTTTCTGCTTAGTCTGTGTCCTGTCTGCTGGTTTCTGTAACATTTATGCCCCAAATTCTTAAAGACCCGACTTTGATGTCAAAGAACAGATGTATTTACCAATGAGAGAAAAACAGGAAATGATCACCTCCAACATCTTCTGCTTAACGGCAGTGATACCCAAATTCAACTAAGCTGATCTCTAATGTAAGACGGAATGAAAAGCAGAAACATTTCTTTCACCCAGATATTGCAGCGTTCTGGAATTCACAATTTGAATGTGCTCCAGAGGGACAATATCTCCTAACACTGAAGAACTACTCAACTGCGTAGTTGCGATTGCAAGTCACATGAACTGCGTATCATGTACTGGAAAATGGGGTTAGAGTCCCCGCTCCCTATCACCCCTCAACCATTGCTAATTAAAAATCTCCTCTTTAAATATGCTCAGTGTCCTGGTATCCATCTCATTGGATGATTGAGTTCTACTGATTCATCACTCCTTTAAAAGAAGAAATTTACTATATTATCTGATTTAAATTTGTAACCCTTATCGTGAAACTATGTCCTCACATTCTGGACCGGCCCTCAAGAGGAAACATTGTTTTCTGGACAAAGTTGTCAATGGCGTTTAACATCTTCAGATCGCATGGTTCACTTGGACCGATAGTTAGAAACAATAAGGAATTTACAAGAGGTAGGGTGTGTGAGTGATGGCTGTTATAGGCAGAGTGAAAACCCGCAGATACGGTTAGGTAGATGGGTTAAATACCGGTAATAGGAGGGGTAGGCAGGTAGTGCAGGGGGTATTCTGTGGCTATCCGCATTTCATACTAGTATGCTGCTTTCGAACGTGTCGGGGGTGATGCACTCTCCGGGGAAGCCAGCACAAACAGCCAAGGTTCCAGTAACGATATAGACTCAAATATAATAAGACATGCGTCAGTCTCCAAGGGATCGATTGTGATAAAGGACACTCTCGTCAGAGGCACAGGCACACAGATGCTTCTGTGGTCAGAATGGTGTGTTCCTCCCTGGTACCAAGACAAAGGATGTCTCAGGGAGGGGGCTGAATGTTCTCAACGGTGAGAGGGATCGCAAGACGTCCCCATTGTACACATTAGAACAAACGACACAGTAACGGGAAAGGATAGGATTCCGAAGGCAGAATATAGAAAGTTAGGCAGGAATTTTAAAAAAAATTAGGTCAGTAATATTTGGATTAATCCCCATGCTACGAGCTAGGGATGGTTGTATTTGGAGGACAGAGCAGTTGTATGCGTGGCTGGACAGCTGGCACATGGGAGAAGGGTTCGCATTTTTGGAACATTTGTATTTCTTCTGGAGTAGAAGTTACCTGTACAAGAAAGGGAAATTGCACCTGAATTGGAAGGGGACTGATGGACACTGACAGGGAGATTGGCTAGAGCAGCTCAAGAGAATTTAAACTCGTAGGATGGTGTGGTGTGATGTGGGGCCCGAGAAGCAACGAGATCAATCTGAGACCGGTAGAGTCAGGAAGGGGAGCTATTCAAACAGTCAGTGCAAAGCAGAGAACAAGGTAGGACGGATAAATTAAAATGAAATTACTTCAATGCAAGACTATTCAAAGGAAAGGCAGTGTACTCAGGGATTGCTTAAGAATATGGCAATGGGATATCATAGCAATTCCAGAAACATGGTTCAGGGGTGGCAGGACTGCCAGATTAATTTTCCAGGATACAAATGTTATAAGCATGATAGAAAGCAGGCAAGAGAGGAGGGTGGGATATTCCTGGCAATACATCCAGGGATATTAGTTGGGTGGTACTGAGAAATCAGAAGGGGATGATGCACATATTGGGATTGCATTATAAACCCCATAACAGTCAGTGGGAAGTTTTGAAACAAATTTGTAAGCAAATTTCAGTTATCTGTAACAATAATAGGGTGGTTATGGAAACTCAGCCTGCGTTCTCTAGTGAGACAAAAACTAGTAAACTATCGCAGTGAAAATTCAAAACTCACACAGAGGGACTTACTAACACAGTGACGTGGAGAAAAGGTGGGCAGAATGCCAAGATAATCTTAGCGGATAGCAAGTGAAAAATATTAACCAGGGAATAATTAGGACCCGATAGAAACCAATGAGGCAGTCTGTGTGTAAAGCCGGAGAACGTTGATAGATTGTTACATGAGCGCTTCACATCTGTGGCACTTGGTACAAGGAGGAGGCAGGTATAGAATTCTAGAAGATTGACTGTAAAGCTGTGAAGGAGATTGATTACAACGGTGAACGGTGTTTGGGGGCTTTGGTTGGAAAACAATTGGACCCATTGCCAGGTCGGGATGAGTTGTATCTCAGGTTGTTGTTGGAGACAAGGGAGGAAAGTCACTGACCCAAATGTTTAAGTCGAATCTGTCGACAGGGAAGATGGAGGTTGTGGAGGATTGGGGAACCAATAATGTTGAGCCACTTTGCTGGAAGGGCGGTGGAGATAGACAAGAGACTATAGAACAATGAGTATAAGATCAGTGTTCGGGAAACTATTGAACAAAGTTAGGAAGGAGAAAATTAATCACCATTTCCAGAGACAATGTTTTAATCAGGGATAGG
>NW_025215074.1:28847-32668 GCF_004010195.1 Chiloscyllium plagiosum | reverse complement strand
GGGGTGGTGTGGATTTGTTGGGCCGGCGGGCATGTTCTCACACTGTAGGGAATCTAATCTAATCTAAAGGACTTTCTGAAATCTAGATCGACTGCGTTTGTCCTACCCTCGTCAACATTCCTGGTCAGTTCATCAAAGAACGCTGAAAATTAGTAAATTGTGATCGTCCATGCACAAAGCTGTGCTGACTGCTCGGTGTCTTTCCAAATGTATGTATATCTTATCTCAGAGCCTTCTCAATTAACATACCTATCACAGTTGTGAAGCTAACAGGTTTATAGTTCCTATGTTCTTCGTTGCAGCTCTTCTTGAATAAGGGCACAACATTCGCTCCCCACCAGCCTTCGGTGACTTCACCTGTGGCTAACGATGATGCAAAATTATCAGCCAGGGCTCCCGCAATTTCTTCTCTCCCCGATTGCTGTGTTATTGAATATATCTGCTCAGGACCAGGGCATCTATAGAAATATTGCATAGTCTGAAAAATACGTCTATTTTTTAAGGTACAATTACCAAAGACAGGGGAAGTGACTTAGTGATGGTTAACATAAGAAATTAAAAATTGTATTAATCATAGGAAGTCACTTCAGAAGAATTTCAAACATTGTGAAAACGTGAGAATACTCAGAAAGTTGTCTGTGTGGAGTTTTCAATGCTCCCCCTGTCTCTGTTAGTTTCCTCTGGGTGCTTCGGTTTCCTCCCACAATCCAAAGATCTGCAGGTTAGGTGTATTGGCCATGCGAAATTGCTCCATAGTGTTCAGGGATGTGTACATTAGGTCCATTAGTCTGGCTTAAACGTAGAATCGTATGGAAATGGGTCTGCGTGGGTTCTTCTTCGAAGGGGCAGTGTGGAACTGCTGGGCCCAAGGGCCGTTTTCACAATGGAGAGAGCACAAAATCTGCATAAATCTACAATCTGTATTTCAAATAAAACAAAATAAAGCAAGGTCAAATAGGAAATTGTATAATCGGGAGAGGAGAATATATTGTTGGAAACAGGGAAATGGCCGAGATATCAAACAGTTACTTTGCATCTGTCTTCATGGAGGAAGAGCCAGAAAATCACCCAGAATTATCAAATGACCATATGGAACTTTTGACACTGAAGACATAAAGTCAATTTATGTCAGTAACAAGGTAGGACCTGAACCTGCAGCTGGATTGCGCATTTCTAAGTTTGACAAACCAGATGTACTTCACATCAAAATATTAGCAATATATCAGCAGAGAAGTATTGACTGTGCTGTCGATGACTGTGTTTTATTTTCCTGCACTTTGTGCAGAGGCCTGAAGCCATTGTAGATAAATGGAAGGAAGTAAACGTGTTCCAAGTATTGTAGGTAAATGGAATGGATCCAAGCATCTGCAACGGAAGAGGAGACAGTGTGGAGAACTGCAGGCCAATTAACTTGACATCTGTAAGAAAACCGTTGGAATCTACTACGTATCACGTTATGTTCGATATTTAGAAATTAACAGCAACATTTGAGAGTATCAGCATGTGTTTCTGACAGAGAAATCATACTTGACAAACTTCGGCATTATTTGAAATTGTTTCTGACAGCATAGATAATGGGGAACCAGTAGAATTGGCATATATGGATTTTCAGAAGGTTTTCGGTAAGAACTCATACAGTGAGTTCGTAAAAAAATGTGAAAGGGATTTTGAGGAATATATGTAAGTGGAAAGTTAAAGTTATGTTCGCCTTCATTTAAGGGAAGCAGAATATAGATGGAAGGACATGTTAAAGCAGTTTCACAGCATGTTGGTGAGACTGTATGTGGAGTATTGTGTACAGTGTTGGTGACTCAATCTGAGAAAGAATATGCTGACGGCAGAGGAAGTGCAATGGACATTCTCCAGATTAATCCCTCAAACGGCGAGATTGAGAGGTGACCGCAGTGAAATTTAGAAAATTCACTGAACATATGACAAGTTGGAAATAAACAAACTGTTTCTCTGGCTGTCTAATCTACGTTTCAGGCAAATAATGGCAGGATAAGTGGCAGGCCGGACGACTGTCTGTGTGGAGTTTGCCAGTTCTCCCTGTGTCTGCGTGGGTTTCCTCCGGGTGCTCCCGTTTCCTCCCACAGCCCAAAGATGTGCAGGTAAGGTGAATTGGCCATGCTAAATTGCCCACAGCGTTAGGTGCAGTCGCCAGAGGGAAATGGGTCTGGATGGGCTACTTCTTGTGGACTGATTCGGCCGAAGGGCCTGTTTCCACACTGTACGGTATCTATTCTTATTAAAAAGGGAACAATTCGCACTCATCAAGGACTTGCCATATTGCATCCAAGTCAATTTAGTGTTAAAATACAGAGCATGGGTTAGAAGGCTGTTTGTGTGACTGGAGATTGATGTCCAAAAGTGCACCACAGGGATGCTGCCGTGGAATTCCAGTACTTCCCGAAATTCTCCCCCAGTTTGAAATGGTGTTTCTTCGAAACGTAGACTACAATTCCCAGTGTGAGGCTCAGTTTCAAGGCTTGCAGAGCGCATTGCATCCCTGTTTTAGCTGAACACACTGAGTGTGCATTTTGCAGATAGAGGATCACGAGCTTGGGTTTTGCTGTTCAGCCAACGTTGGGATGGAATCGCGTAACAGTGAACACGAGCTTGCTTTATTTTAAAAGAAAAACACACAATTCATGAACGGCATTGCAGCCAAATCATGATTAATAGGCATGTGTCAACACAGAACGGTCTGTATATTGATTGGAAGCGCAAAATTGATGGACGATAGTGACGACAGCAGTTCTTATTACATATTTCACGATGTTTAAGCATATTAAGGGATACGAAACACTGTGTAAGGAAAACTGCACTGAGGAAATTTTCTCCATTAGCTAGAATGGGGACGCCTCAATGTGTTGAATGCCCTCCTCCTTTCCTGGTGTTTCTGTGCAGTCTGTGGGAAAGCTCTGTAAATGTTGTCAATACCTCTGACATGTTCAGAAGGAAATCTCTTCAGGGTCGACAGGACTGTGTCTCCCGTTCCCTTTTCCGATACCGAGTCTAGTGCTGGGCATTGGGTATGCTTTTACCCTTGAAGTACTCGAACCAGTTTGATACAATTAAGTGTCTTGCTTGGCCGTTTCAGAGACCATTGAAGAGCTTATCACATGTCTGTGTGTCTGGAGTCCCTTTTAGGCCAGACAAAGAAAGCACGGGAGATTCACTTCCTGAAAGTACATTGGGGAAAGGAATAGATGCTTACAATCGACAATGGCTTTAGGGTCACCATTACTGACACCAGATTTAGATATTTATATGTTATTAATTGTTTTTAACTTCCACCAGCTGACAGAGCATTTGCCTGGTCTGGATTAGTAATCCAGTGTCTTTTCCACAACAGCACTATCTCCACATTGGGACCTATCAGAAACCACACTGAGCAGGTTATTTCTGTGCTGCTTGACAACTCTGTCAGAAAGAACTCCCACCAGTTTGAGTATCCAGATGGGACTGATGGGGTGGTAATTTGTCAGATTGTCATTATTCTCCTCTTTGCGGACTGGACATAATTGAGTAATTTTCCGCATTGCCAGGGGGATGTCAGAGTTGGAGCTGGAATGAAACAGCTTCCCCAGGGAAACGGCTTGTTGTGAAGCACAAGTCTTCAGTCCTATTACAGGAATGGTGTCAGGGCTCATTGCCTTTGTCGTATCTGCTGTGTTCAGCTGTTTGTTCATCTCACGTGCAGCGAATTGAATTGATTGAAGACTGGCATCTGTGATTCCATGTGCATCATGGCGAGGGTGATCTGCATCATCCAAACAACACTTCTGGCTGAGGATGGTGCATACACTGTATTGTTG
>NW_025215074.1:18712-27297 GCF_004010195.1 Chiloscyllium plagiosum | reverse complement strand
TTAAATTAAGATGTGAGTTGGGGAAAGGAGTGCAAGCTAAAGAAGGCACAATCACACAGTGAGACCAGGAAGAAGAATATTGACTATGTGGCATTACATAGGTTTGGGCAGAGATACGTTTTCACTGCAGAGATCTTCGCCCCCTTCAGACTAAGAAATTCAGGTGTTTGACTTCTTATTGGCACTAGTAAGAGTTTCATGCTGCCTTAGTAATGTAATATGGAGAAAAACAAATCACAGTATGAAGTTTTAGGCTGCGTGTTATTTACCATTCGCTTTTAATAATGTTTCAAATTTGCAATAATTATTTTTAAATGCTTGGTCTTGAAGTTAATATCAGATGGAGTGTAGGAGGTTGAGGGGTGAAATTATAGAAGTGTATAAAATCATGAGAGACATGGATAGGTTGCATAGCCAACGTCTTTTCGACAGGTTAGTGAATTTCAAACATGGAGGACATAGCTTTCAGGTGAAAGGGGAAGATTTAAAAGGGACGAAGAAGCAATGTTTTTATGCAGAGGTTAACGTGTGCATGGAATGAGCTGCCAGAGGAAAAGTGGTAGATACAGCTACAATATTGAAAAGACAGTTGGACAAACATATTAATGGGAAACGTACAGAGGCATTTTGGCCAAGTGCAAGCAGGTGAAACTAGTTTAGTTTGCAAAACCTGGTCAGAATGGACAAGTTGGACCAAACGGTCTGTTTATGGGTGATATGGATGTATGAGCTCTTCTGTGTTTATAACAAAAAATATCAGGATGATTGCGTGACGTTTTGTGGAAATGAAGTCAGGAAAGTGTATTGAGGATATTTGGAGGGTGTGACGGGGGAAATGCCCAGAGGGAATTTGCAGGTAATTTACACCAATATTTTACATTGGTCCTCACAACGTGAGGCACTGTAAATATTTCAATGCTATAAACAAAATGGTATTAGTAGGGATGTTCCAACAAAAGCAACAAGCTTTTTTTAAAACAAATAAAGAAGTGTAAGGGGGCGGGGGGGGGGGAAGGTCAGCAGAATTTCATAGCTGGTTTTAAAGGAAGTGGTTACAGAGTGACTAGTGGCACCGTGTAAAATATTCCATAACTCTGTGGCTTACAGGAGTGTTCCAGCGAAACTGGAGAACCTCCAATGTGGCGCCCGTCTTCAAGAAATGAACGACACTGAAAGCAGGAACCATTTAGCTTCACCATTATTGCTGGGAATCTTCGAGAGATTGTTATTAATGAGGGAATTGCAGGACATTTAGAAAAGCTTCACACAGAATCAGTATGGTTTTATGCAAGGGGATCTATAAAAAATCATGCAAGGTTTATCTGGATACCACTGAGAACATAACAAGCGGACTTGATGAAAGGGAACTGGTAGACATGAGGCTTTCCAGAGATTTTCCATAACGTATCACAAAATAAAGGTTCTTACACAATACAGAAGCTCATAATATGACGGATAATATATTTGGATGGAATGACGATTGGTTAACACATAGAAATTGGAGAGTAAGGATTAATAGAGCTTTATGCTAAAATGTATCAACTGGAGTACCACAAATATCAGTCCGATGGCATCAGTTATTGACCATCTATACTGATAGCCTGACGGTGGAAGCTGAGTGCAATATACATCCGAGTTTGTGGATGACACTGAGAACCAAAAGACAGGCTGTTATTTAATGAAAATGACTACCAAAAAAGGAGCAGTTCAAAGGGATTGGAGTGTTCCCGTGTATGAAACATAAAGTCAGCATGCTGATAAAGCAAATAACCAGGTTGGTTCATTAGGCGGGTTCCTGAGATGACAATTTTGAATTATTGAGAACATCTAAATTGGTGAGACGATTATTCATTGTGGCTGAAATGAATGAGGGTGATATTAATGAAACTTACAAGATACAGAGAGGGCTGAAAGGTAAATGTAGAGAATATGGGTCCACTATTGGCCAGAGTCTTGAATTCGGGGATATCGGTACAGAATAAGGGATACCGAATTCAAACTGATATGCAAAAATGTCTTCTTTTTGACGTTAGTGAATGTATGGAATACCCTAACGCAGAGGGTTGTGGGGGCTGGGACACTGAATGTATTTACAGACGGAGTGGAATGGTTTTATGACATATCAGCGAGTTGAAGGATACAACGGGTTAGCAGGAAAGTGGAGTTATGCCCTGGAGTAGATCAGCCATGTTATAATTGAATGACAGTGTAGGCTTGAGGGGCCGAATAGACCGCTCCTGGTCCTATTTCTTTCGTTTTTATGTTATGCTTTTGGAAGGTAACTGGTTATTTTCCTGGACGTCGTGTTGTGCAATGTTGCATCCAGGGAGAGTACAGGATTTGTCCCCTGGGTGGGGGATGGGGGCTGTATCCACAACGAATCTGGGTCTGTAACATAACCCAAGTGGGGAGCAGAAGTTACAGAGAGGGGAGGCCTGGAAAGAGGGGTTGGGGTGTGGGGGTCAGTTGCTGACACAGCCTGGATTTTCCAAGTACATTTCTGAAACTACACCGAACCATCGGAGTGGCCTCGATCTGCCCTTGTATAGCAGGTCCGAAGGGCTGAATGGAACATCAGAGCAGAGGGCTGACAGACACGATTGGGCCATTCAGCCCTTTGACACTACTCCACCAATAAATAAGGACATGGCTTATCTCATTGTGTTCGCAGCTGCACTTTTCTCTCCAAGCACTATTATCCCTGATTTACTTGTCTATGGAAAAACAGACGAATCCCGCATCGATATAATATAAAGACTGAACCATCAAACTTCTGGGAAAGAGAATTCCCACTTGAATGAAATCCCACTTTGTGAATTTCTCCTCATTCTGGTCCTGACTGAGGTTGGAGGGTGTCAACACGTTCCCTTTCTAGTCCCACTCCTCCATTACTTACAACAAATTTTAAATTTTAGATTACATTACAGTGTGGAAACAGGCCCTTCGGCCCAACAGGTTCACACCGCCCCGCCGAAGCGCAACGCACCCATACCCCTACAATTTAGTATGGCCAATTCACCTTACCTGCACATCTTTGAACTGTGGGAGGAAACCGGAGCACCCGGAGGAAACCCACGCAGACACGGGGAGAACGTGCATACTCCATACAGTCAGTCGCCTGAGGCGGGAATTGAACCCGGGTTTCTGGCGCTGTGAGGCAGCTGTGCTAACCACCGTGCCGCCCACAAATGTAACCAGGGTGGTGATATGGCTGATGATAAAGGTCTCAGACTGGGTCAGGTTCAGTGACAGAAACAAGTCAGACAGTTTTCTTTCTTAAGCCACAGAGGAGCATGGTGGATCTGTGTTCAGTACTGCTGCCTCACATCACCAAGCAGCTGAGCTTAATTCCAACTTTGGGCGACCCTCTATATGGAGTTTAAACATTCACCCCGTGTCTGTGTGGGTTTCCTCCCAGTGCTCCAGTTTCCCCCCATAATCTAAAGATGTGCAACTTAGAGTGGATCGGCCATGCCTGATTGCCGATAGTGCCCAGTGATGTGTAGGTTAGGTGGGTTAGTCATGGGAATATCTGGGTTACGTGGAAGGGGCAGGGCTGTCTGGGATGCTTTTCAGTGGGTCAGTGTGGACTCGATGGGCAGAATATCGTGCTTCAACATTGTCTAAGTTCTCTGAAAATGACGCAAGTTTGTAATATAAAAACTCCCAGTGTGTATTTACCTGATCCACTGTCCTCAAGGTTTTGTGTGTTTAAATCAAATCATGTCTCATTCCAAGAGTAACCTGTTAAAGCCTCCATAATATAAGCTCTTCATCGCAGTGAAGTGAAATTTCTTTGGATTGCTTCCAATGTAATTATATCCTTTTTCAGGTAAGGTGACAAAAAAAATCTGACTCATACAAATGAGGTTAATTTTATTTGTTAATTTGTTATTTTTTTTTTGCAGATCATTGGAGGCAGAGATATTAAATATTTTTTGAGACACAGAACGCAAGGTTCATAAATAACGATGGAGTCATGGATTTTTGGGGAATGGGCAGGGATGTACAGTTTGGGAGTAATTTTGGCAGTGGTAAAAAAATGGCACTGCTCCACAACATCCAGGAATATAAGGTAAAACGAAATGATGACATGGATAACATTCTAAAATGTTAAGAGTGATAGAATACAGTTCCAAAGAATCAAGGGGCTGCTCTGTCAATAGAGAGAGAGAGCCCACTCGTGGTGGTTTACGCTGAGGGTTACCACACCTCGGGTGCTGGGGTGAGGATGAGAGAGCGCCCCCTTCATGGTAACCTCTGTCAGGGTGGGGAATTGAACCTGGGCTGTTGGCTTCCCTGTGCATCGCAAAGCAGCCGTCTAGCCAACTGCGTGGAGACCATGTAACTGCGACATTCAGAAAAAGTCACAGAAAAAGGGTAATAGAAATTTTCATAACAAGGAAAAAAGTACAATTCAGAGAACGGTCAAGATAATGATTGAGGATAAAAATGTTCTTTGCTCTAATTCGTATTTTATAATGAGAAAAGTGTTTAGAAGCTGTCTTTAGCTGAATACAATAAGATGAGACAAGTCAAATATCCAAAATTATTAATTGTAATTTGACATTGATAACCATAAAATAAGCGTATATTTTTGATTGGTCTGTGCAAAATGTGCTTACCATTACATAGACGTATAAAGCTGGTGGAATATATTGTTAGGAGAGTCCGTTCACCCATGGGAAATGACCTCAAACAGGTGCTTGAAGAAAACCGGGGTAGACGTGCTTGAGTGTCGTCTTGTCAGTGACATAAACCCAGGGGGTTGAATGTTTGAAAGTTACTCTAACATGGAGCTCAGTGCACAATCAGATCACCCCCGATCTTATTAATACTAGAGCACGTTTAAATGGTTGAAATGGCTCATGATGGATTTGAATACTATGTGATTTTAAAAACATACATTTCCACTCCTTCCCTTGATGTATTACATACTGGGAAACTGACATTTTTCTGTAAATTGGAATTACTTGGAACGTTGTCTGGAACATTCCATAGTTGGCATTCTCCAGAACATTCCATTGCCGTGTGGGGGTATTGCAAATGTGAGGGGAGGGGGATTGGGGAGAGAGACAGAGAGAGAGACAGAGAGAGACACAGAGAGAGAGAGAGAGAGGGAAGGTGGTGCATGCAATAGAGGGAGTGGTGGAGCATGAGCCTTGTTCGGGGATAGGTTCTATGACAGATATACCGTAATTGTGAGGGAGCAGAGAGAATACGGTGACCCTTATCCTGACAAAGCAGGGAATGTTATTGATGTTTTTTCCTGTATTGCTAGACATTTCATCAGATCGCAGATATTGCACTGCGCTAGATGGTGAACTTAGATCATGCTCGTTGGGTCTGATGATGTGGCCTCCTCTGGGAAGAGAATGGCCCCGCTCTGTACTAGGCTATTCACCAGGACCTCCATTCCCCTGTCGACAAACCGTGGTGATATTGCCCATTATCTGCCATGCTGGTGGTAAACTGTGCAGGTCAGCTCCAAACTGAGAAAGCTCAACCGTGTGCCCATTGGCCTTTTAAAGATGGCACCAGTGCCAGTGCTCACGGAATATCCAGGGACATCCGGGCGATGGTGAGTACTTCCAGCCATGATGGCTGGGAGAATTGGGCTGGTATTGAATGAGAGGGACACCATAGGATGGAGTGGGGTGGGTAGTTAATGAGGTGAGCTCGAAAAGATAGCACCAGGAAACTAGCTGAGCCTCGTACAGACAATCCCTCTGTCACACTCAATGAAAATGGCACTGAGACAAACTATTGTTAGATTCCTGAAGAAGGGCTAATGCCTGAAACGTCGATTCTCCTGTTCCCTAGATGCTGCCTGACCTGCTGCGCTTTTCCAGCAACACATTTCCATCTATTGTTAGATTCAGCCCAATGAGTCATACACTCTGCTGACCCTACTCACAGTTACAAAGCTGCAGAACAAATGCTTATCCGGAATTCTCCATCATCTGAACTGACACCAATAGCATATTCATCCATCATTCCTGATAATAATGGCTCATCTTGTAGGATGCTCTCAAAATATCTTCATTTAAGCATTCTGAAACCTGTGATCTTCCACGAAGTTGTCTCTTAATCTCCCTTTCCCTTTTTTCACAAAATGCTTTTGTTTGTAGGTATGTTAACTGATTCCCCTGTCATCACTCTCTGGCAGTGATTTACACACCCACAGCACCCCTTGTCATTGCACAACGGAGATATGGAGCTGTAAATGGATGGGAGCTGCATATCCTCCAGCATGGACTGCTAGTTTCTCCATGCTGGGCAATGATCTAACCCAGTGCTACTGAACAATGCATGGGGGTGGCGTACACAGCTCTGCATGGTGGGAGAGTAACAGATGAATTCACTGTTATTCACAACACAGCTCTCACACTGAACATGATACCTTGTCTACGTTTATAGAGCAAGACTTTACATATCACCCATGATGGACAGACCGTTTCGTCCAGGCTTTTTAATCAATGCACTGATGTGGTCTGTACTGCTCCCCATGTTGGACAGATAGCTATTGGATTACAGAGAGCTGCACAGTATTCCCTCCTGGACAGTTTGCTCAATTGTACTGAACCTGGTCTGCACAGTGATCCATGCTGAGCAGATATCTCATCTAGTCTTATACGTATCTGGGCTGGAAATGTGGGGTGGATTGTGTATCTGATATAATTCCTGATAGAATTATCACTCATCCAGCTCGGCGCATTCCGCTGTCAAACCCCGTGTTCCTGAAACTTATTGTCCACTAAATACTTATCCAATTAAAACATGAATATCTGTCCTTGTTATGGATCCGAACAGAAGCCTCTCATAATATATGAAGAAGGTCGTGTCGACCCGAACGTTTTCTTATTTTAACGTAATTGTGAGGTGCTGTGTTTCAGATGCACTTCGTTTGGTCAAAATATTTGACATTAAGCAAAACGTAATTGATTCCAACATTGTAGACAAAATACAACAAAAGCAAGAGGAACTTGGAATAATTTAATGTATTTGAAAACTTAACAGATTAATAGGTTATTTAATTACTAAACAGTAACTGCTCCAATATCCTAGAAACACACACTTGTCCAAAAACCAATTCAGGAAACATATTGTCTGACATGCAGTTCTCCAATCCAGGTGGAATGAACATCAAAAGCCAATTCTGAGAGAAATCTAGAGTGTGTAGCAGCCCGGAGAGATTTACTGCCTTCCAGCCCTGCTGAGACCCGAGCAATAACTGGTGAAAGGTCAAACTAAGAATCCTGGTTCAGTGAGAGTTTGACCATCGCTCTAGAGGACCAGGCCGCGGCTGCAAGGACAACAAGAAATGGACTGTATCTAACCGTCTATACAACTGAAGTAGGTCTCTCAAAAATGCCTAAACCCACCTAAGCCATGAAATGTTGGTAAGATAAATGTCAAAGTTAAATAGAAATAAATAAAGCTAAAGGATGCAGCAGGCCTGGTAATCAGACATAGTCTCAGAAGCCCAGCAATTCCTACCCTGTCTAAACAGAAGCGAATCACTGAGCTAGTAAAGAGAAAACATCATCTCTCTGCCTCAACTCTAACTTTACAATTCGTGAAGCCCGATAGTCAGCGATGTCAACATCTCAGGAAGACCACGTATTATTGTCATTTGTCATGGTTGTTGTGAAAGAAGTTAAATTGAGCTGTTTGTTCGGTGACTGTGATTGATGTCAGTCTTCATGGATCCTGAATGTGTCCCTGGAGGCTTTCCTTTTCTATTAATAAGGGACTTTCTTCAACGTGTGATCTCATAGCATCAGCGGCAGTGTCATCCTCAAGATGATTGGGATCAGCAGCTACAGAGAAAGGGAGAGGAAGACAATCTTAGAACAACAGACTGGAATGTTCCAACAATGAATCAGAATCTGAGAACATTACACTGGAATGCTCCAACAATGGATCCGAATCTGAATGCTTTTGACTGGAATATTCCAACAATGGACAGGAGTTTATCTGCGGGCCTATACTTGCTTTCTCAGGATTGGCCATGGTTAGACTTGCGGATACGACCCGTACTGATGTTTATTCAAGCGGGTTATTATCCCATCCTCGCTATTATTGGTGTTCCTGGTAAGCCAATCTCTGCCCATTTTATAAGCGATGGTGAAGGTTATTGCTATTTCATTTATTTATATTTTAAAAATGCATAAACTGTTATCCTCAGTTTCAGTCACAAACTCCACTTTATTTCCATCAATGTCAGACTCCTCATTCATAAACATCCAAGAAGGAACAAGACTGTTCAGATCCTTGAGTTTCCCTTTTGCACTGAACTGTTTCCTGTCTTTGTATTCTCTCTGTCATCAAACCAGCCTACACCTAACTTTATAATATCGCCTGTCTCCAATTCTCCCTCAGTGATGTTGCTGAATTAGCCATCATCTGCCTCCTTCATAACTTCATATTTTACGGCCCCTGTTCTTTTCTGACAACTCTTCCAATTACAAATATCTTGACCACAAACTTTTTCTTGTCTCTCCAGTTATTTCATAATAGGGATCTCATATCAGAGTAATAGTGTCACTGGTCGTGTAATTCAGATGCAATTTACAGGCACA